>NC_083570.1:38066397-38086397 GCF_027579695.1 Neoarius graeffei | reverse complement strand
ATGCCCCCCGGTCATGAGATGTGAGCGAGATGGCCATTTTTATGTCTCCTGAACTCACTGATCTGTGCCATGTGCTTTTGCTGTTGTTTCTAAGTGAAGATAAATGGCTGATAAAGGCTAAAGACATCACTTGACTTGTGATGCATCTGCAGTATTTTAGGGTTATGTGCACACTTAAATAGAAATGTCACCAGAATATGTTATACATCCATTTTTTACAACCCCGATTCCAAAAAAGTTGGGACAAAGTCCAAATTGTAAATAAAAAAACGGAATGCAATAATTTACAAATCTCAAAAACTGATATTGTATTCACAATAGAACATAGACAACATATCAAATGTCGAAAGTGAGACATTTTGAAATTTAATGCCAAATATTGGCTCATTTGAAATTTCATGACAGCAACACATCTCAAAAAAGTTGGGACAGGGGCAATAAGAGGCTGGAAAAGTTAAAGGTACAAAAAAGGAACAGCTGGAGGACCAAATTGCATCTCATTAGGTCAATTGGCAATAGGTCATTAACATGACTGGGTATAAAAAGAGCATCTTGGAGTGGCAGCGGCTCTCAGAAGTAAAGATGGGAAGAGGATCACCAATCCCCCTAATTCTGCGCCGACAAATAGTGGAGCAATATCAGAAAGGAGTTCGACAGTGTAAAATTGCAAAGAGTTTGAACATATCATCATCTACAGTGCATAATATCATCAAAAGATTCAGAGAATCTGGAAGAATCTCTGTGCGTAAGGGTCGAGGCCGGAAAACCATACTGGGTGCCCGTGATCTTCGGGCCCTTAGATGGCACTGCATCACATACAGGCATGCTTCTGTATTGGAAATCACAAAATGGGCTCAGGAATATTTCCAGAGAACATTATCTGTGAACACAATTCACCGTGCCATCCACCGTTGCCAGCTAAAACTCTATAGTTCAAAGAAGAAGCCGTATCTAAACACGATCCAGAAGCGCAGACGTCTTCTCTGGGCCAAGGCTCATTTAAAATGGACTGTGGCAAAGTGGAAAACTGTTCTGTGGTCAGACGAATCAAAATTTGAAGTTCTTTATGGAAATCAGGGACGCCGTGTCATTCGGACTAAAGAGGAGAAGGACGACCCAAGTTGTTATCAGCGCTCAGTTCAGAAGCCTGCATCTCTGATGGTATGGGGTTGCATTAGTGCGTGTGGCATGGGCAGCTTACACATCTGGAAAGACCCCATCAATGCTGAAAGGTATATCCAGGTTCTAGAGCAACATATGCTCCCATCCAGACGACGTCTCTTTCAGGGAAGACCTTGCATTTTCCAACATGACAATGCCAAACCACATACTGCATCAATTACAGCATCATGGCTGCGTAGAAGAAGGGTCCGGGTACTGAACTGGCCAGCCTGCAGTCCAGATCTTTCACCCATAGAAAACATTTGGCGCATCATAAAACGGAAGATACGACAAAAAAGACCTAAGACAGTTGAGCAACTAGAATCCTACATTAGACAAGAATGGGCTAACATTCCTATCCCTAAACTTGAGCAACTTGTCTCCTCAGTCCCCAGACGTTTACAGACTGTTGTAAAGAGAAAAGGGGATGTCTCACAGTGGTAAACATGGCCTTGTCCCAACTTTTTTGAGATGTGTTGTTGTCGTGAAATTTAAAATCACCTAATTTTTCTCTTTAAATGATACATTTTCTCAGTTTAAACATTTGATATGTCATCTATGTTCTGTTCTGAATCAAATATGGAATTTTGAAACTTCCACATCATTGCATTCCGTTTTTATTTACAATTTGTTCTTTGTCCCAACTTTTTTGGAATCGCGGTTGTTTTATTATTATTATTATTATTATTATTATTATTATTATTATTATTGCTACACATTCATATACAGTGGAGTATGTGCTATATGCACTGAATGAGTGTGCTTTACACATTTAATGGTTTGATTATTTATCAAATTTCCGCTTATTAGCTACAAAACAGGTCAGGGTGAAGGCTAAAGCCAAAGGCACTGCATCTTTTTGAGCTACAGCTTATGCTAATTCACAGGGCAAACGAACATTAGCTGAACACTTTTCTGTAGAAAGCTCACAGAACAGCCATGATTGGTTGGTCTTGCATCGATTGTCATAGACTGAGTAACACAGGGCCGATTTCTCTCTCTCTCTTAGACTCCTGTGTCTGTGGCATTGTCAGGATTCGAAAATATCATGAAAACACTTCTGTTGCGCCACTTGGAAGCTGAAATGTTTTTAACCTTCTCTACTGAGAAAAGCCTGCTGATAGGAATTTGATTCTGGGAATTTCACACTCTCCCCGCATGATGAAAGGAATACAGTGATTAACTCAGAGGTTATTAGTGTCAATTTGTTGGTGTCTGGTTTCACACAACATGACAAGTGCTGTACAAGCTGTCCTATTACACAATCTGATGTCAGTGTATATTGAAGTTTACATGGCCTTCTATTAGGAAAAGGTGAAGCAACAGTGTGTTTTGATTCAGCTTGTTCAAGTGTAGGAATATTATCTGAGGGTGAGATTATGGCAGATAGAAATTTGCTGATGTTATGCCTTGGCGAGGTCAGAGAGGAATAATACATAATAACTAAGTGAGAAATTGGGGTGTGTGTGTGTGTGTGTGGCTTAGACTTGCTACATATTGAGAACTGGAATACATTTTGTACCAACAGAATGAGGGCAGGGCGGCACGGTGGTGTAGTGGTTAGCGCTGTTGCCTCACAGCAAGAATGTCCGGGTTCGAGCCCCGTGGCCGGCGAGGGCCTTTCTGTGCGGAGTTTGCATGTTCTCCCCGTGTCCGCGTGGGTTTCCTCCGGGTGCTCCGGTTTCCCCCACAGTCCAAAGACATGCAGGTTAGGTTAACTGGTGACTCTAAATTGACCGTAGGTGTGAGTGTGAATGGTTGTCTGTGTCTATGTGTCAGCCCTGTGATGACCTGGCGACTTGTCCAGGGTGTACCCTGCCTTTCGCCCGTAGTCAGCTGGGATAGGCTCCAGCTTGCCTGCGACCCTGTAGAACAGGATAAAGCGGCTAGAGATAATGAGATGAGAATGAGGGCATTTTTGGGAAGTGAGGACACTGGCTGGTCCTCACTTTTTCAAAGGGCTGTTTGAGTGTTAAGACTTACCTGTGTCCGAAATTACTCACTCGTTCACTGCTCCCTACTCACTATATAGGGAATTACTCTCTAGAGGCCTATATAGTGAGCTCATGAAAAAACACTTTTGGACACTACTCTGTCGCGCCTTTATTTATGTCATTACTGTCGCACAATTAAAATGTGCCAGATGGCGAGCCATGCTTTCTGCCATAATGCCGTAATGTTTACTACATTAAAAACAGTTAAACAAAATTCAGAAATACTTAGCATATCATCAAAAGTCAAATGGAAATTTACTTACGTTTATGCATAATATTCTCTTGTTGCTGCACTGGTTGCTCCTCTGTCATCTAACTCCCCCCACCCCCAGCGTGACCGAATTGCATGATGGTATATATTGCTTGGTTAGTGACCATCGGTAGTACACTACTTTTCATGATGCATTGTGGGATACATTGAGTGCACTATATAGGGTGTAATAATTCTCACTATTCGTTCGGACAGCACTACAATATGGCGACCTCACTATATAGTCCACTATATAGTGAGGAGGGAGTGATTTCGGACACAGTGTTTGTCTTAGGGTTCAGGTTAGAATTAGGTTTAGGTTAGGGTAAGGGCTGGGCTTGGGCATTTAGTTGTGATGGTTAAGGTTAGGGTAAGGGGCTAGGGAATACATTATTTCAATGAGGATCCTCACAAAGAGAAGTGTGTGTGTGTTTATCTTCTTTGTCTGAATGTTTGTGTGTGTGAACAACCAAGGTTCAAAATCCCATCTGCTGCTTCTCATTGTCAACAGGGACAAAGTGAACATCAGTGTTCAATCTAAACATCGGCATTTTTCTGGAAACAATATAGCACATTGTGTAACGCCAAAGGGGAGGGTTACAGCCAGGGCTTGAGAGGAAGAGAACAGCAGGGGACTGTGGAAGTGGAGTATATGAGGGAAGGAAAAAACTGGGCTTGGAGAGCGAGAGAGAGAGAGAGAGAGAGCGCAATTGGAGAAAAAACTGGTGAGAGTACAGTGAAGCACAGGAAGATGCCACCATTTCAAACCTGACTTTTAAACAATCTTAATCACGCTCCTCTAAACTGCCATGTTATTTCACACACACTACTTGGGTTACAAGCCACAAGTGGGCTGAGGGTTGCTTGAAATTTGAAATCCATAAACATGCCATTTGAATAGATTGAGCATATTTACTAGGTACTAATACAGAACACACACCAATCCAGCCAACCATGTTGCTTGAGAAAGACAGTTGATTCAATGCTGGTTCACTGCACAGCGTCCGAAACTCGTCACTCCTTCGCTTTAATCCTTTGTTACAGTTTGCCCTTCAGAAGTGAACTGAAATGTGATCTTGCACAACTTTTCTCCTTGAATATGCATCAATGTAAACAGAAAAAAAACCCAACCATATCATGCATGAGAGCTTTTGTATTTGAGTTTAGATACACACAGTACAAACAGACAAAAGGTTTATCATTATTATTATGAATGCTGTGCAGGAATCTTATCGAATTGTGTTTTATGAATGATAAAACTTTGAGGAAATTCAACAACAGCACAAAAACCTGAAACTCTTGTTTTGAACCCTTGACCTGGCTGTAAACTACATTTAGCAATAAGCTAAATCATGTTGAGTCGGCTAAGGCACTTAATGGTGGGGGTTGTTGGTGGTGGTTTTTTTGTGTGTGTGATTTTATTTATTTTAATTTTTTTCCCTCCATTCTGTTTTGGATGAAATTTTAACCGCTGGTATCCGAGTGACCTTGACCTATTTTCAAGGTCACAGAGCATATTTTATGTGGGGTTTTGTTGAAAATGTCATTTCATTTATTACAGTATCTGTGAAAGATATAAAGATTTTATATAAACAAATGATGTGCTTATTTTCTGCACAAAAAGCTTAGATGCCAGTCAGGCAGAAAGTGACGTGTTCTGGACCGTGGTCGAAAACCGTTTGTTTCCTAAATAGCCAAAACCACAACATGTTCAAAAACTGCAGTGGTGCCAAAAGATGTCATTTCCTCTGGACCAGTGCAGTTTCTTCTTTGGTAAAGAAGTCTTTATCGGTTTTCGAAAAATTGAATTTAATATATTTTACGCGTTTGCAAAAATGGTCAATATAGCCAGTTCACCATGAAATATTGATTTTGGCTTATAATATGCTCCAGTAAACTAACCCAAACATGTACCCATTCTACCAGAATCAAGTGTCAAATTTGACCTTTGACCTACTTTTAGAGGTCAAAAAGGTCATTTTCTGTTTCTGACTGTACTATTTTCAAAAAATCAAAAAAAGGTTAATATTTACATACAATCACCTTGTATTTTTTTTCTTTAGTGCATATTCTTTTGTAGATTGTCAAATTGAGATTTTATCAAAACCTATATATAAAAATTATAAAAAAATTTCCAGATGTGATGGTTATCACTTAAAATTTTGGGTTGTTTTCTCTACTTTTATCCAAAACTATTATTTTGACATAAATGAGATGTATTATTCACTATGTATAATTTACATATGCTTTTTCTATTCGTACCGTCAAATCACATGTTTCTCTAATATTTTCAGGTCAAGGTCAAAAGTCTGAATAACTTAACAAAATGGACAAAAATGTAATTTTCACCACAAAATAATGTTTTTGGCTGATAACATGCTATAGTAAACTACCCCAAATATATACCTATTCTACCTGAATCAACTGTCAGATTTGACCTTTGACCTACAATGGTGCTTGAAAGTTTGTGAACCCTTTAGAATTTTCTATATTTCTGCATAAATATGACTTAAAACATCATTAGATTTTCACACAAGTCCTAAAAGTAGATAAAGAGAACCCAGTTAAACAAGTGAGACAAAAATATTATACTTGGTCATTTATTTATTGAGGTAAATGATCCATATATTACATCTAAATCTGATGTTTTAGGTCATATTTCTGCAGAAATATAGAAAATTCTAAAGGGTTCACAAACTTTCAAGCACCACTGTTCTTTCTGAGGTCAGGTAGGGAATTCGTCTCATCTCGTCTTTATCCGGGGCCGGGTCACGGAGGCAGCAGTCTGAGCATGGAAGCCCAAACTTCCCTTTCCCCAGACACCTCGGCCAGCTCCTCGGGAAGAACACAGAGGCGTTCCCAGGCCAGCCGAGAGACATAGTCCCTCCAGCGTGTCCTGGGTCTTCCCCGGGGCCTCCTCCCGGGGGGACGTGCCTGGAACACGTCCCCAGGGAGGCGTCCAGGAGGCATCCGAAAGAGATGCCCGAGCCACCTCAGCTGATTCCTCTCGATGTGGAGGAGCAGCGGCTCTACTCCGAGCTCCTCCCAAGTGACTGTGCTTCTCACCCTATCTCTAAGGGAGCGCCCAGCCACCCTGCGAAGGAAACTCATTTCGGCCACATGTATCCGCGATCTTGTTCTTTCGGTTATTACCCAGAGCTCATGACCATAGGTGAGAGTCGGAACGTAGATCGACTGGTAAATCGAGAGCTTCGCCTTTTGGCTCAGCTCCTTCTTCACCACGACGGACCGGTAAAGTGACCGCATCACTGCGGAGGCTGCACCGATCTGCCTGTCGATCTCACGCTCTATCCTTCCCTCACTCGTGAACAAGATCCTGAGATACTTAAACTCCTCCACTTGAGGCAGGACTTCTCCACCAACCTGGAGAGGGCAAGCCACCCTTTTCCAGTCGAGGACCATGGCCTCGGACTTGGAGGTGCTGATTCTCATCCCAGCCGCTTCACACTCGACTGCAAACCGCCCCAGTGCATGCTGAAGGTCCTGGTTTGAAGAAGCCAACAGGACAACATCATCCGCAAAAAGCAGAGATGAAATCCTGTGGTTCCCAAACAGGATTCCTTCCGGCCCCTGGCTGCGCCTAGAAATTCTGTCCATAAAAATTATGAACAGAACCGGTGACAAAGGGCAGCCCTGCCGGAGTCCAACATGCACTGGGAACAGGTCTGATTTACTGCCGGCAATGCGAACCAGACTCCTGCTCCGTTTGTACAGGGACCGGACAGCCCTTAGTAAAGGCCCCGAACCCCATACTCCCAAAGCACCCCCCACAGAATACCACGAGGGACACGGTCGAATGCCTTCTCCAGATCCACAAAGCACATGTGGACTGGTTGGGCAAACTCCCATGAACCCTCGAGCACCCTATGAAGGGTATATAGCTGGTCCAGTGTTCCACGACCAGGACAAAAACCGCATTGTTCCTCCTGGATCCGAGGTTCGACTATTGGCTGAATTCTCCTCTCCAGTACCCTGGAGTAAACCTTCCCGGGAAGGCTGAGAAGTGTGATTCCCCTATAATTGGAGCACACTCTCCGGTCCCCTTTCTTAAAAAGAGGGACCACCACCCCAGTCAGCCACTCCAGAGGCACTGTCCCCAACCGCCACGCGATGCTGCAGAGGTGTGTCAGCCAAGACAGCCCCACAACATCCAGTGACTTGAGATACTCAGGGCGGATCTCATCCACCCCCAGTGCCTTGCTACCGAGGAGCTTGAAAACCACCTCAGTGACTTCGGCTTGGGTAATGGATGAGTCCACCTCTGAGTCATCAACCTCCGCTTCCTCAATGGAAGACGTGACTGTGGGATTGAGGAGATCCTCGAAGTATTCCTTCCACCGCCTGACAATGTCCCCAGTCGAGGTCAACAGCTCCCCACCTGCACTGTAAACAGTGTTGGCAGAGTACTGCTTCCCCCTCCTGAGGCGTCGGACGGTTTGCCAGAATTTCTTTGAGGCCGACCAATAGTCCTCCTCCATGGCCTCACCGAACTCCTCCCAGTTCCGAGTTTTTGCCTCCGCAACTGCCCGAGCTGCGGCACGCCTGGCCTGCCGATACCCGTCAGCTGCCTCCGGAGTCCCGGAGGCCAACATGGCCCGATAGGACTCCTTCAGCTTGATGGCGTCCCCTACTTCTGGTGTCCACCACCGGGTTCAGGGATTCCCGCCACGACAAGCACCGGAGACCTTGCGGCCACAGCTCCGAACAGCTGCATCTACAATAGAGGTAGAGAACATGATCCACTCAGACTCAATGTCCCCCGCCTCCCTCGGAAGCTGGGAGAAGCTCTTCCGGGGGTGGGAGTTAAAGACCTCCCCGACAGAGTGCTCAGCCAGATGTTCCCAGCAGACCCTCACCATACGTTTGGGCCTGCCAGGTCTGTCCGGCTTCCTCCTCCGCCAGCGGATCCAACTCACCACCAGGTGGTGATCAGTTGACCACTCAGCCCCTCTCTTCACCTGAGTGTCCAAGACATAGGGCCGGAGATCAGATGAAACGGCAACAAACCCCTCCTAGAACTGCCACCTTATTGTGGTGGAGGGGTTTGTGTGCTTGAATGATCCTAGGAGCTATGTTGTCGGGGGCATTACACCCCTGTTAGGGTCTCCCAAGGCAGACAGGTCCTAGGTGACAGGCCAGACCAAGAGCAGTTCACCAAAACCCTTATGGATAAAAAAAAAAATCAAGGACCGTGATGTCGCCCGGTATGGCGCAGCCGGGGCCCCACCCTGGAGCCAGGCCCGGGGTTGGGGCTCATATGCGAGCGCTTGGTGGCCGGGCCTTTGCCCATGGGGCCTGGCCGGGCTCAGCCCGAAGCGGTGACGTGGGCCCGACCTCCTGTGGGTTCACCACCCACAGAGGTAGCCATAGGGGGCTGGTGTAGTGTGGATTAGGCGGCAGTTGAAGGCAGGAGCCTCGACGACCTGATCCCTGAACACAGCGGCTAGCTGTTGGGACATGGAATGTCACTTTGCTGGGGGGAAAGAACCTGAGTTTGTGCGGGAGGTTGAGAGGTACCGGCTAGAGATAGTCGGGCTCACCTCCATGCACAGCTTGGGCTCCGGAACCCAGCTCCTTGAGAGGGGCTGGACTCTCCACTTCTCTGGAGTCACCAATGGTGAGCGGCGGCGGGCTGGTGTGGGCTTGCTTATAGCTCCCCAGCTCAGCCGCTATGTGTTGGAGTTTACCCCAGTGAACGAGAGGGTTGCCTCTCTGCGCCTTCAGGTCGGGGAGAGGGCTCTTGCTGTTTGTGCCTACGGACTGAATAGCAGCATAGAGTATCCAGCCTTCTTGGAGTCCCTGGGAGAGGTACTGAGGTAGGGAATTTTCAGTTTTTAATGCACTAATTTCATCAGCCGTTTACATGTACAGATACTTTAGGGAGTAAACACAATCTTCACTGCATATTGTAATGGAAATTAATGGCAAACATGGAGTTTCTATAAAATGGTATAAAAGAAATTTCTCTTTTAAAAGACAACTGTATCAGATTTGGTTGTTAGTATGTAAGAATAGAAGTTGTTGTCAGGCGTTTAAAAAGTAACTGGTTGATAGCGCAGTGAAAGCGGAGATTGGATGTTTGTATAAATGTATTGTAAGAAGAGTAACATTACAGAACTGTGTATCAGTGTGGGGGTAACTGTCTATGGAGTGATTCTGTGAATATTTGCTTTGTTGCAAAGATTTCAGGAACGTTGTGAGCAATGTTGTCAAGTATTTGTTGGAAATATAACTGACGTATTATCATTTTTTAGGTTTATTTTTATTTGCAGTTGGAAATATAAGATCACAGAGAAATGTAGACTATATTGTACAGCATATCTGCTTGCTAGTCTGGCTGTCTAGTAAAATAAAAAAATGCAAAACCATAATTGTCTGCTCATCCTTTTTAATTTGCTAATTGATAGAAAGCAATGATAAGAAAATGAAAAGAACATTTGTTTGCAGTCGTCATATCCCAGTAAGGTTCATTACCAGTATAGGCCTACATGCTTACACTCCGTACACAGTTGTGCAGCTCTGTATCATCTTGCTTTGTTAACTAACTCTTGTCTTGTGACTTCTTGCACGATTAAAATAGAGCCACAATACTCCTTTTACATTCACCTAGGCAAATGGCGCTAGGTGAATGTTGCAAGGCAAATGGCGCTTGGCGTGAAGTGATTGTCGCTCGGCACGAGGCAAATGACATGAACCTGTTAACGTTAACATTGCCAGTTTGCGTTTGAAATAGATGAAGACTCGAAATTGTCAGTGACAATTTCAGATTTCTTGGGGGTTTTTTTGTTTTTTTTTTTCCCCTCGAGAAAGCTGGTCACTTTATTATGAATTTTTTTCTGTACCTGATTATTATTGTTGTTGTTGTTGTTGTTGTTGTTATTATTATTTATTATTATTATTAGGGCCCGAGCCCTATGGGCGAAGGCCCTATTGTTCTTGTAAGAGTTCACTATTATTATTCTTCCGTCTTCTTCTTCTTCTTCTTCCGTCTTCTTCTTCTTCTTCTTCTTTATTTTTCTCCGCTGTTGGGCCATTTTCGGGGCGCTTGCCATGGGCGAAAACGCACGAAATTTGGCACCAGTTCCGAGAATTGCCACCGCTACTCAGAACCAGAAGCCCAAACTTGGCCGGGGCTCAGGGCCTCTATAGCGCCCCCTAAGTCGTTGTGATTTTGGCCTCCCGCATTAAGGTGCCTGGGTGCCATGTAGTTTGTAGTGGTGGCATGCCATTTGGTACGCATATGTATCTCACTAAGTCGGACAAAAATGTAATGCCAATGCATTAGCCACGCCCAACAGGAAGTGAGGTAATTTCACTTTTGTGCGAAATGCATGGCCACGAAGACGGCGCAACTCCTCCTAGACCGTTCATAGGAATGTCACCAAAATTGATACACATCATCTACAGACATGGCTGACAAAAGTTACTAAATACGTTTCACGTAGGATAAACCGTTCAGAAGTTATACATCAATCAATTTTCGATGCAAAATTTTACATGCTTAAAAATTCATAACAAATCTTCTGATTGCTCAAAACTGCTCATACTTCACACGCAAATCATTCATTGGGCTTCTTACATGTTACCCAATTTCTGTGATATTTCGCCACTGGGGGCGCTATTTTTGGGCAAAAATTCCAATCTTTCCTCAAATTTGGTCAACCTTCACGGCCACCCTCTTACTACCTCCCATGTCATGTATACCACGTTTTGGGAATTTTCGTCCATGGGGGGCGCTGTTTTTGGCCGACGCAATTGCTCCAAAACGGGTTTTTGGTAAATCATTCCATAATGCTTTTCCTTTACACCACTTCCTTGTGATAGTACGTTGCTGTTGTAGACACTTATTTTTCCAACTCATCATCGCTCATGTACAGCATAGCGCCACCTACTGACATGGGAAAAACCAAAAAATTTATTCTTCAAAAATCTATATATCATCTTCTATTTACTCAATTGTCATCAAACTTCATACGCAAACTCTTCATAGCTCACCTGACATATACGCCAAATTTTGTGCACTTTCGCCACTGGGGGCGCTATTTTTGGGCAAAAAATCCAATCTTTCCTCAAATCTGGTCAAACTTCACGGCCACCCTCTTCCTACCTCCCATGTCATGTATACCACATTTTGGGAATTTTCGTCCAGGGGGGGCGCTGTTTTTGGCCGACGCAATTGCTCCAAAGCGGGTTTTTGGTAAATAATTCCATAATGCTTTTCCTTCACACCACTACCTTGTGAAAGTACGTTGCTGTTGTAGACACTTATTTTTCCAACTCATAATCGCTCATGTACAGCATAGCGCCACCTACTGACATGGGAAAAACCAAAAAATTTATTCTTCAAAAATCTATCTCTCATCTTCTATTTACTCAATTGTCATCAAACTTCATACGCAAACTCTTCATAGCTCACCTGACATATACGCCAAATTTTGTGCACTTTCGCCCCTGGGGGTGCTGGTTATGGCAAAAATGATATTGCAGCTTCTGATTTGTCAAACTTGCCAAGCAAACTCTTTACAAGACCCTTATTGGGGCGCTTGCCATGGTCGACTACGCACGAAATTTGGCTCCTTTTTCTAAGACTGCCACCGCTACTGAGAACCAGAAGCCCAGATCCAGGCCGGCCTCAGGGCCTCTATAGCGCCCCCCGAGCACCGTTCAGTGCGAGACCCTATTGTTGCCAGGTGTCCATTTCTGTGGTTTGTCGCCATTGTGGGACTTATGTCTCTTGCCGAAGAAGCTGTGGAAGGTATTTCGCGGGGACGCATGCCCCCGCCCCCCTTGGCCGCTGGCGCGAGGGCCCGTCAAGGCCGCTTGCGGCTTTAATTATTATTATTATTATTAATTTGCATCCATGTGCCAGATAGTGTTATTCTGAAGTTCAGTGGTGTGTCTAATGTGCTTTTTACATGGGCAGTGGGAACAAGTTGCGCCCACTTTCCTTCATGTTCACTCTCTATTGGTAGCAAATTGGAGGTGAGACAGGTGAAACACAAGTGTGCAAAAGTGATCAGAAGTTTGTTTTGAACTTGCTTTATTGTCCTCTTGCTGCTTGTTTCTGTTTAAATGCTCGGTGATTCGGCGGTAAATCCAACTTTCACTTCCGGAAAACTGATTCACGCCGAGTGACGTGGTGTTCATGGAACGAATCGATTCTTTAAGTTGGCTGTTTGAGATGAATTTTAAATTGAAAAAGCAAACCATGATCTGTATCCCCTCACAACTTGATGAGGGTAAGAACTTCTTTAGTCCAGTTATCACTGCGATTGGCTTGGGAATTGCTCGACTCCATTGTTTCAAGGTGGGGAATTTTGACAAGGAAAAGCACTGGAAGAATTTACCAATTAGATTAGATAAAACTTTATTGATCCCTTTGGGAGGGTTCCCTCAGGGAAATTAAGATTCCAGCAGCATCATTACAGATAAACAGAGAAAAGAAATAGAGGAAGTTCTTCTAGATAAATTAAAATAAATTAAGTATTTACATATACAAATATAAAAAGAATAAGATATGGGGAAGAGAGGGGGGGAGGAGGGAAAAAAGGGGGGGAGAAGGGGGGCGGCGACAGGAGAGATATTGCACTTTATATTGTACATTATATTGCACATTGTCCGGTATTGCTTATTGTTAGGATAGGCTACTGCTCCTTCCCGTCTTCTGTCCTCCTGTTACCCCTCCTCCCCCCCAGAGAGGAGTTGTACAGTCTGATGGCATGAGGGACAAAGGAGTTTTTGAGTCTGTTAGTCCTGCACTTGGGAAGGAGCATTCTGTCACTGAACAGGCTCCTCTGGTTGCTGATGACGGTGTGCAGAGGGTGACTGGCATCGTCCATGATGTTCAATAGTTTGTCCATAGACCTCTTCTCTGCCACCGTCACCAGAGAGTCCAGCTTCATGCCGACCACAGAGCCGACCTGCCTGATCAGTTTGTCCAGCCTGGATGTGTCCTCCTTGGATGTGCTGCCCCCTCAGCACACCACGGTGTAAAACAGGACACTGGCGACCACAGACTAATAGAACATCCACAGGAGTTTCCTGCAGATGTTAAAGGACCGCAGCCTCCTAAGGAAGTATAGCCTGTTCTGTCCCTTCCTGTATAAGTGTTGCAAGTCCAGTCCACCTTGCTGTCCAGCCACAGCCCGAGGTACTTGTAGGAATCCACAGCCTCCACCTCGACTCCCTCGATCAGAACTGGTTGTGACCTTGGTCTGGACCTCCCAAAGTCAATGACCAGCTCCTTGGTCTTCGAGGTGTTGAGCTGCAGATGGTTCCTGTTGCACCACACAGCAAAGTCCCTCACCAGGCTCCTATACTCCTCTCTGTCGTCACTGATACACCCAACGATGGCTGTGTCATCGGCAAAAAATCTGAATGTGACACAACTGAGTTGTAGCAGAAGTCTGCAGTGTACAGGGTGAAGAAATTAATTTGCCATGAAGCGGTCTTGTCTGCATGATAAATGACCTGGATGAACGCTACCACACACATGTAAGCCTTCCTACTTGTCACCGATTGTGTTTAGACGGTAAGCAGGAACAAGTTGCACCCGGAACAAGATGTTCTGGAACAAGATGTTCTGGAACAAGTTGCACCACCTCGTAAAATGGAGCAGGTTGTGCCCACTGATGTCAGATTGTTTCAGAACAAATAGTGTTTAGATGGGCAGTTGTGCTGGGGCAACTTATTCCAAGAATAACTTGTTCTGGTGTAAGTGCCATGTAAAAGCAGCTTAAAACATATACGCAGAACCATGGCCTCACTTTTGTTTATAAATGCCTGGAGACCTCAAGAATGGCACAGGAATAGTTTTAAGCGTGAACTATTATAGTAATTTTTACGATTAAAGTGATTCATATAGGTAGCAGTCTGAGTGAATGACCTTGACGTCCGTAACGTCACAGCAGGAAGTCTATTGGTCTCATTGCCATTTCCGCTATACTAAAACACAGAGCTGACTGCAACTCCGATCCTCCATTTTGAGCTAATTTATCGCCATGCCACGTAGATGTGTTGGTGCACCTGCCAGCAACACGACAGAAGGTGGATTTACGTTGCATTCATGATCCAAGAATGTTCAAACTGCAAAGATTTGGATGTGTTTTGCGAGAAGTTCACGGGCACAATGGGCGCCTACAAAGTGGTTTCTCCTCTGCTCTGCATATTTTACTGAAGACTCGTACGAAACCTCTGATCTGTTGAGGAGCGTTGGCTATAAGCCTGTATTGAAAGAGGGTGCAGTATCAACAATTAAAGAAAAAGAAAACTACAAGAAAAGGAAAGTCTCATCTCATTATCTCTAGCCGCTTTATCCTGTTCTACAGGGTCGCAGGCAAGCTGGAGCCTATCCCAGCTGACTACGGGTGAAAGGTGGGGTACACCCTGGACAAGTCGCCAGGTCATCACAGGGCTGACACATAGACACAGACAACCATTCACACTCCCATTCACACCTACGGTCAATTTAGAGTCACCAGTTAACCTAACCTGCATGTCTTTGGACTGTGGGGGAAACCGGAGCACCCGGAGGAAACCCACGCGGACACGGGGATAACATGCAAACTCCACACAGAAAGGCCCTCGCCGGCCACGGGGCTCGAACCCGGACCTTCTTGCTGTGAGGCGACAGCGCTAACCACTACACCACCGTGCCGCCGAAAAGTAAAGTATTTATTTATTTTTAAAAGGAATGTCCAGTTGCACGAGTTCTCCCGGAGTGAGCGGAGGGTTGTTGCTGAAACCCAGAATGGAATGGGATGGGACATATCTCTCCGGCAGTGACCTCCCCGCGGTTGTTGCTAAAACCGTTGACGTTCCATTCCGTCCCAGGTTTTAGTAATTGCCTGAGCCGAGCAGTAATGGCGGACTACTCCGTATGGACAAAAAAAGAGAATTAATGGAGCAGCCGTCTTATTTCTAAACTGGATATTGCTGCCATCTCGCTCTTACGTGGAAGAAGCGAATGAACTGAACAAACAACTGAAAGTCAGATTGTTTCAAAACAGTCGGCCACAAGATCGGCCTTCAAGAAGCGAGAGCACAGACAGGTAAACTCCAACTCTCATTTGGATAAAAAAACAACAACAAAAAGAACATGTTGTTTACCTGCATTTAAATTAATACATGTAACTCAGGGGTGGGCAATTATTTTTTTCCATGGGGCCACATGAGAAACAGAAAATTTTGTGGAGGGCCGGACCAAAAGGCTGAATTCTGCATAATATTAATTGTATTTCTTTATATAAAGCAGTAAATAACATTGTTTTTACAAGCTGCTAAGACTGGTAAGAGTATGGAAAAAACAAGGTTGCCTTACAAAAAAATGTCATTTATTCAATCAAATTTCCCAAAGCAATGGTTCACAAAATGTGAACGTTTGTACCTTTTTTTTTTTTCAGTCACATTCACCCCAAAACACAATAAAGACATCACAGTATTGTCTTTCTACTCCAAATATCAAGCAAGATACAGTCCATGTTTTGTTGAAAGCCCTGCATTCGGCATCTACCTTTCTTCTTTTTTGCGGACATTTTGGGGGCTAAAGTCTTCTTGTGACCTGCTCGCAGCAACGTCGATTCGGTGTAGGTATCAGATCTACAGATCGGCTCGGGCTCCGGCGCCTGCTGGTGACGTCACACTATGTGATTTGGCTGGACCGTTTGAAGGATGACGTACAAGTTTGTGGTTGGTCTGGACAAATTACGGAAGTAGTTATCACAGTATTAGGTTTCGTGGGATTTCATGCCATGTTCATGTCGCGTGCATTGCGTTTTTGTTGAACACGACTTCAAAATAAAAGCAATGCACATTCAGACCATGCATGATGTAAAATTAGAAAATACGTTTATTTTGTAATTTCTAATTAACCTTACGCGGGCCGGTCAGAATGAACCAAAGGGCCGGATGCGGCCCACGGGCCGTAAAATGCCCAGGTCTGATGTAACTTGTATTTAAGTTACCAGTATAAGTTTATTTAATTTGCTTCAGAATGTGATTGTCTCAGTTCATCTGATTTATTTAATTAGCCTTTTACGTTTTATCAGTGAAAATGCATGTACATGTATGTTGCATAAGTTCTAACACCTATCCTGTTTTAATGAGAGTCAACCCACAATCAAGTCAAATCAGTCTTAGTTGACCAAATCGGTAACGGTATTTCTTACTTTCACCATAAATTTTTATTTATATGACTTTGGTCTATAGCTGTCAAAGGCCTCGGCCTTTAAACTGGTTACCGCTGTGACGTCACGCACTTGGGCATGGCTAGGTCAGCGGGGCAGCTCAAATGCCAACTTTGCGGTTGATTTTAACTCTCAAAAAAAAAAAAAATATATATATATATATATATATTCATATTCCCATTTATGCAGCATGTAAGAGTCATATATATAAAATGACCTAATAATCTATTCTTTCTGGGACGGTGAGAGGTGGTCTCCACAGGGGACCAGGGTGAATTGGGCCACACTTTTTAGACTCTGCCCTCTGCAGAACTATTCTTGCCAGAGCCACAGGAACCTCCTCTTTCCACGGTTTCAGGAGATTGAGGTGGTAAATTTGACGTGTTGCCTCTGTGTGGACGCTTGGCCTCATAGTCGACCTCCCCAATTTGCCGTGTGACCTCAATGGGCCCTTGCCGTTTGGCAAGTAAGTTTGAGCTTGAGGTGGGTCTTAAAATGAGGACTTTATCTCCCGGTGCAAATTCCCTTAGCCGTGTCCCTCTGTTTTATAGGTGAGATTGACATTCTTGGGCCTGTAGCAAATTCTCCTGGGTTATGTGACTCAAGACACAAGATAAATCCTGCATTGTTTATGCCTGGGTAAGCAGGCATTTTTGGGCTCTTTATACGCATCTTCGCGATGATTGCTAAGAACACTGCAAGTTTTAGTATTGGGTGTAAACAAACCACAGCTGCTTGATTCTCAATTCTCCCTGCTCTTCTCTCCAGGTAAATCATTCACGAAGGTCCACAGAAACACCTTTAAAGACTTGGGTATTATGTGTATTATATACACGTTAGTTTACAATATGGTGACCACGATCAAACGGTAAACAAAAACACATCTGACAGGGATGAAAGTCTTCCGGATTTACCCGGAAATCCGGATATTTGACAAAACTCTTGAAAATCTCCGGTTTTCCGAATGGAGAAATTTATTTTTCTGATTTTTCACGTTCCTAGACGCGGCGTAATACTTCGCATCGTCCTTGCATGGGCGCAGTCCTTAAATAGCCCAAACATAGTTCATTGATTAAAGACAGGTGTTCTTTGTTAATGGCGCGCGTGCCAAAATTTGATATTTTATTGATATTAAATTTGATATTTTTGACATGTTAATCATTAATGTACATGAAAGAAAAAGGCTTGTTTTAATGAAAATAAGTACTAAAATGCACTAGAATGCAGGGTTTTGCGTGTTATGTTATTAAAATATTTTCGGGGGACGTTGCCCCCCCCCCCCAGCTTAGTTTGACTTTCAAAAGTTCTTTGCTCCACTTTCATCTCTAATCTGAGGACTTAAGTATCTCCTGAACTTCAAAACATCACGAAATAACGAAAAATGGCGAGAAAAGTGATTTTGCGAATCCAAACAAAACTAGAAAAGCACTCGGAGAGCGCAGACCTCCGCCAAGAATCCTTTAAAAAAATCCAGGATCCAGATGGTGATCCGGATTACCGTCAAAATGTAATGGATTGTTACTTGTGCCCAGTCACACCTCTGGAAAAAATTTCAGAGCAATCCGTTCATAACTTTTTCCGTAATGTTGCTAACAGACAAACAAACAAAAACCAACGCTATCGAAAATATAACCTCCTTGGCGGAGGTAATAAATTCGAGGAATTTATAAACCTTTCCCGAAGTGATCAGTGTAAACTTGAGTGTTCCTCAACTCTGCTCCCTTCCATCGCAGTGAAAGGTTCAAAAGCCACTTTTGTCATCATCTTTTGGTAAAATCTTTTGCTCTTTCACCCTTTATTACTTCACGGGGAACCCAGAAGAAACTTTTCAGTTTCATTGTGTGTTTGACTTGAACAGCGCAAAACAACACAAGCATTTTAACGACTAGCAAGGCGCCCCAGCAATAGTAACCCTTTATGGACAGTGAGCTTAGCTGACCACCACTTAATGTCTTGCATATTTAATGAGGTGGATGTGATGTCGGATGTAACCCAGCAATTGTACCCTTCTAAAAATTAGTTAAACTTGAAAAAAATTCATGGCCCACTAGATGGTGCTTCATGGCCCACTAATTGGCTGTGGGCCAGTGGTTGAGAAACACTGATGTAAATAACCAATATTTACCAGTAGGCAGCATGTCAAATTCTAGCTAGAAAAATTGTTGCTAGCTAATCTAAACTGGGGTTAGCAAAGTAAACATGGAAGCTTAATACTCAAAGTGTAAATATGCCAGAATAATACTTAAATACACTCACCGGCCACTTTATGAGGAAAACTCCTACACCTGCTGTTTTATGCAGTTATTTAATAAGCTAATCCAATGATAGCAGCACAATGCATCAAATCATGGAGATACAAATCAAGAGCTTCAGTTAATGTTCATTTCAAACATGAGAATGGGGAAAAATTGTGATCTCTGTGACTTTTACTGTGGCATGGGTGTTGGTGCCAGATGGACTGGTTTGAGTATTTCAGAAACTGCTGATTTCCTGGGGCTTTCACACACAACAGTCTCTAGAGCAGGGGTCTTCAATCCTATCCGCAAAGGGCCGGTGTAGCTGCAGGCTTTCATTACAGCCAAATTGGAGTCTCACTTGATTGTTGATTGGAGACGAGGGTGAAATGATTAAACAAGTGAAATCAGGTGTAGCTCCTGCTTGGTTGGAATGAAAGCCTGCAGCCACACTGGCCCTTTGTGGATAGGATTGAAGACCCCTGCTCTAGAGTTTACATAGAATGGCGCAAAAACATTGAGTAAGCAACAGTTCTGTGGGTTGAAACCGTTTGTTAATAAGAGAGATCAGAGGAAAATGGCCAGATTGGTTCGAGCTGCCAGGAAGGAAATAGCATCTCATAGCAACTCTTTACAACCGTGGTGAGCAGAAAAGCATCTCAACGTGCACGAGCAGCAGATCACATTGGGGTCTGCTCCTGCTAGCCAAAAACAGGAATCTTAGAATCAAGAACAAATTCCTAAAGTGGCTGGTGAGTGTATAATCATGAAATATAATTACTCAAGTATTTTCACCTGTTTTTTTGTGTACTTTATTGTTTTCTTAGATTAACATTGTCTGAAGTGTTATAACAGTTATATACGCACAAATATCTATAGCTCATGAAGAATTAGGTCGGTGTACTGGTTCAACAGTCACAGCTGGGTCAACTAGCACTTTTTACAGTATATGCGTCACAGTCCGGTCCAGTCCATCCATGCCTGAATTTGTGGGACTTCCATGCCGGATCCGGGACAGGAATTCAGTCCTGCCTTGCTGAAGGCCACTTTCCTGAAGTGGCACTCCCACACCTGCTTCCACTCCTCTCCCATCAGCCAGGGCCTTTTTAAGAACTGTTTGGAGCTACTCCAGTTGCCAGACTGTCTCTTGTAGACT
>NC_083570.1:38058897-38061397 GCF_027579695.1 Neoarius graeffei | reverse complement strand
GAGGTACAGAATCTTGGAAGGGAGTGCTAGGCAAACATGGTGTTGGGAACTGCAATGACAACGGTTGTCTCCTGCTGGAGTTCTGTGCAGAGCAGCAGCTTGTCATTACCAACACCATCTTCCAGCAAAAGAATAGCCTCAAAACAATGTGGATGCATCCTCGCTCCAGACACCAGCACCTCATAGACTACATCCTGGTGTGGCAGCGAGACCAAAAAGATGTCTTACAGACCAGAGTGATGCCCAGTGCTGAGTGCCACACAGACCACTGTCTAGTTCAGTGCAGGCTGAACCTACAATTTAAGCCAAAGCCAAGGAAAAGGAATGTACCCCAGAAAAAACTCAAAGTCTGCAGTCTCCAGTCAACTGAAGTGAAAGCAAACTTCCAGACATGCTTGCAAACCAAGCTTGAAGAAGATAACTGTCTGGAGGACGCAGACCCTGAGGAACTTTGGGAACATCTGAAGACCTCCATCCTACAAGCTTCCAAAGAAACACTTGGTTACATCTCCAGAAAGAATCAGGACTGGTTCGATGAAAATAACCAAGAGATCCAGGAACTACTGGCAAAGAAGAGGTCAGCTCACCAAGCCCATCTAGCTCATCCAACCTGTCCAGCGAGGAAGGCAGCCTTCTGTCTCTCATGTGGCAATCTCCAGCACACCCTTCGTGAGACCAAGAACAAGTGGTGGACAACCCTTGCAGAGAAGACTCAGCAGTGTGCTGACATGGGGGACTACAAGGAATTTTATGAAGCCCTGAAGGCGGTCTATGGCCCCACGTATCAAGTCCAGAGCTTACTACGCAGTGCAGATGGCAGTTCTCTCCTTACGGACAGGACATCCATTCTGAACCGCTGGTCTGAGCATTACAAGGACCTCTTCAGCACCAATCGCACAGTCCAGGCATCAGCAATTGACTGCATCCCCCAGCAACCCACCAAAGTAGAGCTAGATGTACCACCCACATTGAAAGAGATAGCGAAGGCCATAGAGCAGCTGAAGACAGGAAAGGCAGCCAGGTTAGATGGCATCCCACCAGAGATCTGGAAGTACGGAGGGCCATCTCTCCACTCTAGCCTCTACTCCTTCCTCACCTCCTGTTGGGAGCAGGGCAAACTCCCCCATGAACTGCGCGATGTGGTCATCATCACCCTGTACAAGAACAAGGGAGAGAAGTCAGACTGTTTGAATTACAGGGGAAGAACTCTGCTCTCCATTGCAGGCAAAATACTGGCAAGAATTATTCTTAGCAGACTGCTTTTATCAGTCACTGACGAACACCTCCCAGAGAGCCAGTGTGGATTCAGAGCCAACAGAGGCATGACTGACATGGTTTTCGTCCTCTGGCAACTTCAGGAAAAATGCCATGAGCAGAATGAGCCTGTATGTGACCTTTGTTGGCCTGACCAAAGCCTTCGACACAGTGAGCAGGGCAGGACTCTGGACAATCCTGGAGAAACTTGGTTGCCCTCCAAAATTCATGAATATGGTCACCCAGCTTCATGAGAACCAGCTTGGCCAAATACAACTTAATGGCGAGCTCTCTGCGGCCTTTCCTATCACCAACGGCATCAAACAAGGCTGTGTCCTTGCACCGACGTTGTTTTCCATCTTCAGCATGATGCTGCAGCAGGCCACCCAAACCATGGACAGTGACGATGGCATCTACATCTGATATTGCACGGACAGCAGCCTCTTTAATCTCAAGTGCCTGACGGCCTGCACCAAGACAATGGAGAAGCTCATCCGTGAGCTGCTGTTTGCGGATGACGCTACTCTTGTTGCCCACACTGAGCCAGCCATGCAGCGCATTGTGACCTGTTTTGCAGCCGCAGCCCAACACTTTGGCCTGGGTGTCAGCCTGAGGAAGATGGAGGTGCTTTACCAACCAGCCCTCAATGAGCAGTACCATCCTCCTCACATCATCATTGACCAGACAGAGCCAAAAGCTGTCCAGAAATGTACCTACCTCGGGTGAACTATCTCCTCAGATGCCAAGATCGACAAGGAGATTGGCAGCAGACTGGCCAAAGCAAACAGTGCCTTCGGCAGGCTTCACAAGCGTGTCTGGTCAAACAAAGACGTGACAACACAAACAAAGATCAGTGTGTACAGAGCTGTCGTCCTTACCACACTTCTGTACGGCTCCGAGTCATGGGTCATCTACCGCTGTCACCTTCATCTCCTTGAACGCTTCCATCAGCATTGCCTTCGCTCCATCCTCGGCATCCACTGGAAAGACTTTGTCACCAACGGGGATGTCCTTCAGAAAGCCTAGGCTACCAGCATCGAAGCCATGTTGCTCAAGACACAACTTAGGTGGACATGTGTCTAGAACAGAGGAACACCGCCTTCCAAAAATTGTTCTCTATGGTGAACTATCAACCAGGTGGCGCAAGAGAGGGGCGCCCCAGAAGCGGTACAAAGACCTCCTGAAAAGCTCCCTCACCAACTGCCATATTGATCCCCATGACTGGTCCTCACACGCTGCTGACCAC
>NC_083570.1:37178897-37336397 GCF_027579695.1 Neoarius graeffei | reverse complement strand
AGATTTAATGATAATTTATTTTTGTCAAACCATAGTTTTAGTTTATTTATTTCAGTTGTGATTATCTCTAAAGTCTGCTGCAAATTCTCACTGGAACAAAAAATATTGGTGTCAACCCATAAATCTACGCTACATAAATTGCGCTACATAATAATTACTCTATTATTCACTGTGTCAGAATGCAGGCAATCACGGATGTATGTGCAGGGGAGAGCAGGGATGCAAACAGGAAATGTAGCCAAATCGGAAAGCGAATTCATAGTCAGGAAACAGGCAGGGGTCGATTGATCAGCAGACAGTGTAGTAGAGAGCAGGCAGAAGAATAGCGTGGGGAAATATAGCAAAGGTTTGATAACAAAAAGGCATGCAGACAAGAAAGGCTTGGTATGACTAGTAGAAACACAGAACAATACTTCGCACTGACTGTGTGTGAGGGAGAGGTTTAAGTAGCATAGTCAATTAACAGAGTTAATGAGAGTCAGCTGAATCTAATAGGAGGGAGACGGGGGCATTGTGAACTTTGAGCACTGTAGTCCTTGGAAGCCATGTTTGTAGTTTGTTCAGAGCTTTGGCTCACAACGCCATTACTGACAGAACCCCCCAGAGGAGCTCCCTCTGGGAGCTATACTTTTATTAGGATGACCTCTCCCTCTTGGTGCAGGTTCGTCTGGGTGTTGGGCATGGAATTCTTGTTTTAACAAAGGATCTAGAATGTCCCTTGAAGTTACCCAGCTCTGTTCCTCAGGTCCATGCCCTCCCATTCTACCAGGTTCTACACCTGTCCTCTTCTTCTTCTGGAATCAAGGATTCTGTTTACCTGGTAGATGGGATCTCTCTCCAGATTTATGGGTTGCTGTTCATAAACAAGAGTGTTTTCAGCTAGAGGACCCTGAATGGAAGGTTTCAGATATGACACATGAAATGTGGGAGAGATGCAGTTATGAGCTGGAAGCTCAAGTCTGTAGGAGACCTCATTAATTCGATGTAGAATCTTGTACGGGCCAATGTAGCGAGCTTGGGGTTTTTTGCAAGAAGTAGGTTCTCGTATGTCATGTGAAGATACCCATACCCTGTCACCTGGTGAAAACTCTGGGTTGTTACCTCAGTGTTTGTCAGCATATTTCTTGTACTTGGCATTAACTGTCTCAATTCATTGATGAACCTCCTCCCATACTGCTGGGCTCCTGGAGAACCAGTCCTCCACTGCCTGTACCTGCATTGGTGCGTCATCCCATGGGAACAAAGGTGGTTGGTAGATGAGTATGCACTGGAAAGGTGTTAGTTGAGTAGCTGAGTGCTTTTGAGAGTTCTGTGCACATTCGGCCCATGGGATACAGCGTGACCAGTCGCCTTGGTTCCTCATACAGTGGTGCTTGAAAGTTTGTGAACCCTTGAGAATGTTCTATATTTCTGCATAAATATGACCTAAAACATAATCAGATTTTCACACAAGTCCTAAAAGTAGATAAAAAGAACCCAGTTAAACAAATGAGGCAAAAATATTATACTTGGTTATTTATTTATTGAGGAAAATGATCCAATATTACATATCTGTGAGTGGCAAAAGTATGTGAACCTCTAGGATTAGCAGTTAATTTGAAGGTGAAATTAGTGTTAGGTGTTTTCAATCAATGGGATGACAATCAGGTGTGTGTGGGCACCCTGCTTTACTTAAAGAACAGGGATCTATCAAAGTCTGATCTTCACAACACATGTTTGTGGAAGTGTATCATGCCACGAACAAAGGAGATTTCTGAGGACCTCAGAAAAAGCGTTGTTGATGCTCATCAGGCTGGAAAAGGTTAGACAACCATCTCTAAAGAGTTTGGACTCCACCAATCCACAGTCAGACAGATTGTTTACAAATGGAGGAAATTCAAGACCATTGTTACCTTCCCCAGGAGTGGTTGACCAACAAAGATCACTCCAAGAGCAAGGTGTGTAATAGTCGGAGAGGTCACAAAGGACCCCAAGGTAACTTCTAAGCAACTGAAGGCCTCTCTCACATTGGCTAATGTTAATGTTCATGAATCCACCATCAGAAGAACACTGAACAACAATGGTGTGCATGGCAGGGTTGCAAGGAGAAAGCCACTGCTCTCCAAAAAGAACATTGCTGCTCATTTGCAGTTTGCTAAAGATCACATGGACAAGCCAGAAGTCTATTGGAAAAATGTTTTGTGGACGGATGAGGCCAAAATTGAACTTTTTGGTTTAAATGAGAAATGTTATGTTTGGAGAAAGGAAAACACTGCATTCCAGCATAAGAACCTTGTCCCATCTGTGAAACATGGTGGTGGTAGTATCATGGTTTGGGCCTGTTTTGCTGCATCTGGGCCAGGATGGCTTGCCATCATTGATGGAACAATGAATTCTGAATTATACCAGCAAATTCTAAAGGAAAATGTCAGGACATCTGTCCATGAACTGAATCTCAAGAAAAGGTGGGTCATGCAGCAAGACAATGACCCTAAGTACACAAGTCATTCTACCAAAGAATGGTTAAAGAAGAATGAAGTTAATGTTTTGGAATGGCCAAGTCAAACTCCTGACCTTAATCCAAATGAAATGTTGTGGAAGGACCTGAAGCGAGCAGTTCATGTGAGGAAACCCACCAACATCCTAGAGTTGAAGCTGTTCTGTATGGAGGAATGGGCTAAAATTCCTCCAAGCCAGTGTGCATGACTGATCAACAGTTACTGGAAACATTTAGTTGCAGCTATTGCTGCACAAGGGGGTCACACCAGATACTGAAAGCAAAGGTTCACATCCTTTTGCCACTCACAGATATGTAACATTGGATCATTTTCCTCAATAAATAAATGACCAAGTATAATATTTTTGTCTCATTTGTTTAACTGTGTTCTCTTTATCTACTTTTAGGACTTGTGTGAAAATCTGATGATGTTTTAAGTCATATTTATGCAGAAATATAGAAAATTCTAAAGGGTTCACAAACTTTCAAGCACCACTGTACAAAAGATTCTCAAAAAACAGCTGATCTCTTGGTTGGCATGTTCCACCTGGCCATTCGACTGTGGATGATAACCTGAGGTGAGGCTTACTGAGACTCCCAAACGCTCTATAAAACAAATCCATTATCTTGATATGAATTAAGGCCCACGGTCACTGACAATATCCTCGGGGATGCCAAAGTATCTGAATACATTTTTAAGCAGGAGTTCAGCAGTCTGGAATGCTGTTGGAATGCCTGGTAGAGGGATAAGTCTCAGAGCCTTAGAAAACTGGTTGACAGTTACCATGATGTTTGTGTTGCCTTGAGAAGGAGGTAAATCTATCATGAAGTCTATTGCCAGGTGGGACCATGGTCTCTGAGGTACAGGGAGGGGACATAGCTTACCAGAGGGAGCAGTACATGGAATCTTAGCCTGGGTGCAATCTGAACAGGAAGAGATGAAGTGATTGATCTCATGTTCTCCCACCTGTACTTACTTTGTAGTATTTGGTAGGCCCTTTGACTGCTAGGATGACCAGTGGCAGGAGATGCATGTGCCAATGTGATGAGTCTGCTTTGAAGTGACTTGGGAACATATAGTGCTTCAGACAGACAATCCTCTGGAAGTCTACAGGCTTTATCCAAATCCCATGTAATGGATTGAATGAAGCATTCTGGTGTTAGGACAGGATGTGGTTCAGGATTACGAGGTTCTGGACTGAAAGTTCTGGACAGAGCATCAGCCTTAGTGTTCTTTGACCCAGGACGGAAGGAGATTGTGAAGTTAAACCTTGTGAAGAACAGTGCCCATCGGGCCTGACGTTGGTTCAGTCTCTTTGCCTTTTTGAGATACTTTAAGTTCTTGTGGTCAGTTAGTATTATGAAAGGATGTGAGGCTCCTTCTAACCAATGCCTCCATTCTTCAAGGGCGTGTTTAATGGCTAAAAGTTCCCGATTCCCAATGTCATTGTTCCTCTCAGCAGACAATAACTTCTTGGAAAAGAAAGCTACTGGGTGAAGCTTTCATTTATCACTGAAGCACTGTGATAATACCCCACCCACTCCTGTCTCAGAGGCATCTACGTCAACTGTGAAGGCCTTAGTTGGGTTGGGATGCTGCAGGATGGGGGCTGAGGTGAATGCAGCCTTGAATTGGTTGAATGCTTCTTCAGCTGCTGGGTTCCAGAGGAGACATTTGGGACCTTTATTTCGCAGGGCAGTCAGGGGCGATGCTATGGTGCTGAAGCCTCTGATAAAGCACTGGTAGAAATTAGCGGACCCAAGAAAATGTTGCAGTTCCTTCACTGAAGTGGGTACTGGCCATGATGTGATGGCAGATATCTTTGAGGAGTCCATGCTGACTCCATCTGCCTTAATGATGTACCCCAGGAATGAAATCTGACATATGTGGAATTCACATTTTTTAGCCTTTATGTAGAGGTGGTTGCTGAGCAGATGTTTAAGTACTGACCTGACATGTTCCTGGTGACTAACTTCATCAGAGGAGAAAATCAGGATGTCGTTGATGTACACAATGACAAACCTCCCCAGCATGTCCCGGAGTATGTTGTTAATAAAACATTGGAAGACGCTGGGTGCTGAAGATAGGCCATATAGCATGACCCGGTATTCAAAATGACCGGTGGTAGTGCTAAACGCAGTTTTCCATTCGTTGCCCTTATTCTGATGAGGTTATAAGCACTATGTAGATCAAGTTTAGAGAATACTTTGGAAGACCTGAGTTGTTCCAGAGCTGAGGGAACTAGTGGAAGTGGGTAAGGGTATTTCACCAACACCTGGTTAAGACCTCTATAGTCAATACAAGGCCGAAGACCCCCCCTTCCCCACAAAGAAGAACCCGGCCAAGGCAGGTGACTTGGATGGATGAATATAACCTTGTTTGATTATCTCTTGAATATATTCCTCCATAGCAGCCCGTTCCTTTTGAGAGAGCGGGTAGATTTGGCTGCGTGGAGGTGATATACCCGGGAGGAGGTCTATGGCGCAATCATAAGGATGATGTGGGGGTAGGCCACAAGCTTTACCCTTGCTAAATACCTCCTTCAGATCTGAGTAGCACTCTGGCACACTGTCTAAAGAGTCTGGTTGAGGACTCTCAATGGAAGTCAAAGAGATGCATAGCTGTGGATGTGATAAACAGTTTTGAAAACAGATGGGGGACCATTGGAGGATCTCCTTGTTCTGCCAAGATATCAACAGATCGTGGAGCTGTAGCCATGGGCAACCCAGGATGATGTCGTGGTTAGCAGTGGTGGTTACAAAGAGTGAAATGAGTTCCAAATGAAGAGCTCCTACTTGGATGTGAACAGGAGCAGTTCTGGTGGTGATGAGGCCTTTTCCTATTGGTCCTCCATTGATGGGCCGAATGCTGAGTGGACTCTAAAGTGGTGTTGTGGACAGGTTGAACTCCTGGACGATGGAACTGTCGCTGAA
Organism: Neoarius graeffei; assembly: GCF_027579695.1. Classification (NCBI taxonomy): domain Eukaryota; kingdom Metazoa; phylum Chordata; class Actinopteri; order Siluriformes; family Ariidae; genus Neoarius; species Neoarius graeffei. Next base: position 37,330,987 of record NC_083570.1, on the reverse strand, counting down.
ATTCCCTTCCGCCCCGAGTCAACAAATGCAAACAGTATGTGGGTCGAAGCTGGCAGTTTCAACAACACAGGCACTTTGAAAAATTGAGAATTAAAATTTCTGACTGGACTCACCACTTCAGAGTAGGAGTAGGAGTTCAGGAGTAGGGTTAAGAACTGGGCGGACAGGACACTGTAGAAGTTAGTGTGTGGAACTCCCACAATAAAAACATAGTCCTTCGCATCGTCTTTTCTCTCTTTCAGAACATCTCAGTCTTATTTGAGACACCTCCATAGGTGTGGAAGTATCAGTGGATTGAATGGGCTTGGTGTCTTCTTTGAGAGAGGATCGGCTGGAGAGGAGATGATTGAGTCGGATCGCTAGGTCTATGAGGGTGAGATGTTCATCTCTACAGGCTAGTTCACTCACAATGTTGGGACGAAGACCTTGGCGAAACACTGCTTTCAGTGCGGGCTCATTCCATCCACTGGCGGTGGCCAGAGTTCGGAATTCTAGTGTATACTTGGCTACTCCTCTTACCCCTTGTGTGATGGCAAGTAAACGTTTGCTGACTTCAATCTCTTCAGGTTCATGATTGAACACTTGTTTGAACAGCTCAAGGAAACGTTCATAAGATGAGGTGTGCTCCTCTCCACTCTTCCATATAGCACTAGCCCACTGTAGTGTCTTCCCAGTGAGAAAACAGAGGAATTTGGCCTTCTTGTGTTCATCTGAGAGGTTTGGCATGGCAGTGAAGTACATGGAACATTGAAGCAGAAAACCCTTGCAAGTAAGGGCATCTCTAGCATATTTCTCTGGCATGGGGAGAAGTTGCACAGGAGTAGTAGTTGCTTCAGAGTGCATTAGGAGGGCCTGTGACATTACAGCAGTGAGCTATGCCATCCTGGTGTTAAGGTTGGCGAGCATCTGTTGGTGTTTTCCTAAAAGGCGTCCCTGAGCATTTAAAGCTGTTTGCTTCGCCTCCTCCACTACATCCATATCGAGGCGAAGTATCCTGTCAGAATTCAGGCACTCACAGATGTACCTATGTGCAGGGAAGAATGGGGATGCAAACAGGAAATGTAGCCAAATTGGAATGCGAACTCATAGTCAGGAAACAGGCAGAGGTCGATTGATCAGCAGACAGTGTAGTAGAGAGCAGGTCCTCTGTTATGACTTTGATTTAATTTTTGTGATTTGAATTCGTCTGTTTCAAGTTTAGTCTGTTTCCTTAGCTTCTCTCTGGGCAGAAGCCTTGGATGTAATTTGTGGTGTGTGAGTGCCATCTACTGGTCATAATAGTGTTGCAATGTGGGTTTAGTTCACCGTCACTGACTGGATGTAATGTTTTCAAGTTAGACAGTATGTATGCTGTGCTGTGCGTTCGCTGAATCCTTGGAGTAGATATGCCTGTAAGTTGTTTCGTTGCCTGTTTGAAAGTCTACACTTAAGATGTGCATTTCCGTTGATACTATTAACAAACTGAAAGAGAAATACGTTTAAAGAAAAGGTTAACTGTGTATTTGTTTGGAATCAACATCACTAGTTAAATGAGTTGTGTTATGCTAGCTCGCTAGCAACTTGAATGTATGCTTTACACATGGAACACCTTTGTGATACGTTTATTTGTATTTTCTTTAGTTTTACGGAATTTGGATGAGTTCTACAGTAAAGGTTCTGACACTGACAGCATCAACTGTGCTCTGTCTCTCATTCAACCGTTCACTATCTGTCTGTGCATTATTGGGACACATCGCTAGGACAGAATAGTAAAAGGGCATCCACTCGGCGGGAAAAGCAACAGCACAGCAGTGTCGCCATCTGAAGACCCAACATGTCTCAGGAAGACAAGAACAAACTGCAAACTTTAGAGGCGAAGTCTAGAGCCTCATCAGTAAGATCCAGTGCATCAACAGCTAGCAGTGCAGCAACCAAAGCAAGGGCGAAGGCAGAGGCGTATAAGGTGAAAATCGCATATGCAGAGAGAGAAGCCGCAATGTTACGCGAGAAAGCTCGCATTGAGGAGCAGCAACAAAAAACATTGGCTGAAGCAACGCGCCGCAAAGCAGAGGTGGAAGCCGACCGTCATGTGTTGCAGCTAGAGAAGGAAGCGACAGCGGCATCCAGAGAAGCGGAGGTCTATGAAGCAGCGGCTGACATGGAGGATGAACAGCACCTTGATTTTGGAGAAGAGAGAGCCCAGCGCACTAGGGAGTATGTACAGAACATTCCAGTGCAATACGCTCAGCAGCCTTTTCCTCAATCACAGACACTTCCTTCTCCTCCAACTGCCACTCAGCACTCTCCTCAAGCTCAGCCTCATGCCAGCAACCTCCTTCGGCAAACTCCAGTCAGTTATGCGTGCCAACAGAACAACCTCGCACCACAGTACGCCCCCAACCCTCCTTCACGTGGAACATCTGAGGGCTACACGGATGCACTGCCTCAGCTTCCCGACTTCGCCACCTACTTGATAAGAAGGGAGATGGTGAGTTCAGGACTGACCCAATTTGATGACCGCCCGGAGAATTATTGGGCATGGAAAACCTCATTTCAGAGCATAACGCATGACCTAAGCCTGACGCACAGAGAAGAGCTCGACCTACTCATCAAATGGCTCGGGCCAGAGTCCTCCATGCATGCCAAACGAATCAGGTCAGTCCATGTAACATGTCCAGAGAAAGCAGTCCAGCTAGTATGGCAGTGCCTAGAGGACTGCTATGGGAGCCCTAAAGTCATCGAGCATGCTTTGCTGAAAAGACTTGAAGATTTCCCCCGCATTACAAACAAAAACCCTCGACAACTCAGAGAACTGGGAGACCTGCTACAGGAGCTAGAGTCTGCTAAGTGGAGTGGCCTCACACCCAGGCTTGCATACCTCGACACTGCATGGGGTGTTAACCCTATAGTTGAAAAACTCCCATATGGCCTTCAGGAAAAATGGATGACACAAGGCTCCAGATATAAAGAACAGTTTAAAGTAGCCTTCCCACCATTTAGCTTTTTCGTGCAGTTTATATGCGGCCAAGCGAAAACTAGAAACGACCCAAGTTTCATTTTCTCCTCATCCAGCTGTGCAAGCAGCATGAAGCCGGACAGAACCATTAAGTCAAACAAGCCATCCGTCTTCGTCAAGAAAACTGAAGTGTCGGCCACTGCCTCAGCCTCTACGTCCAGCCAGCCTTAGAAGAAGTCAGATGAGCCAGACAAACACTGCCCTATCCATGACAAACCCCACCCCCTCACTAAGTGTCGAGCTTTTCGAAGCAAGCACCTGGACGACCGGAAAGCCTATCTGAAAGAAAACTCCATCTGTTACAGATGCTGTGCTAAGGACTGCAAGTTATCTGTGAAATGCAAAGAATGTGACAGCTAGAAGCATGTGACTGCTTTACACCCTGGGCCCGCCCCTTGGTCCACTGAAGAGACCAAATGTGAGTCAGAGCAGACAGGTGATCTTCCGAGCGTGAGCTCTAAATGCACAGAGATATGCACTAACTCTCTCCATCCCAGGTCATGCTCGAAGATATGTCTAGTAAGAGTGTACCCCTCCAACCAGCGTGAACGAATGCAGCGTGTCTATGCAGTACTAGATGACCAGAGTAATTGGTCGTTGGCTAAGTCACAGTTCTTCGATCTGTTCGGCATTGAAGGTAACTCCTCTCCCTACACTCTGAAGACATGTTCAGGTACGGTTGAGACGGCGGGGAGGAAGGCGAGCAACTTCGTAGTGGAGTCACTTGATGGGAAATCTACAGTAGCACTTCCTGTCCTTATAGAATGTAACACCATTCCTGATGACAAAGCGGAAATTCCAACACCAGAGGTAACTCAACACTTCCCCCACCTTGCCCCGGTGGCTGGCAAAATCCCACCTCCAGATCCCAACGCTCAGATCCTTTTACTCCTGGGGAGAGATGTCTTGTGCGTGCATAAGGTACATGAACAGCACAATGGGCCTCACAACACTCCATATGCACAACGCTTAGATTTGGGCTGGGTCCTCGTTGGAGAGATCTGCCTCGATAGAACCCACCAACCAAGCGAGGTCAAGATCTACAAGACAAACATACTCAATTACGGCAAAACCTCATTCTTCACGCCCTGCACCAAGAATGTTCAAGTCAAGGAGCAGATAACTTTTCGCCCCTTCCAGCATGTGCCTGATGTGCCATGCTACTCCAGCCTCAGTTCAGTTCCAAGTTGCCTTGGAGATGTTTTCTCGAGACACGCTGACAATGAAAAAACTGCACTCTCAATCAAAGACAACATCTTCATAGACATGATGAACAAAGAAGTGTACCTTGATGAAGACAACTACTGGGTGGCGCCACTGCCATTTTGTTCACCTAGACATCAGCTTCCGAACAACAGGGAACAAGCAATGCAGAGGCTGTCTTCACTGCAATGCACTTTCTCGAGGAAACCAGGTATGAAGGAACATTTCTTTGACTTCATGCAAAAGGTCATTGAAACCCACCAAGCGGAACCCGCTCCACCTGTGCAGCCAGGTGAAGAGTACTGGTATTTGCCAATATTTGGCGTTTACCACCCCCAAAAGCCAGACAAAATTAGAGTGGTGTTTGACTTGAGTGTGCAGTATCATAACACATCACTCAGTGACGTTCTGCTATGAGGGCCCGACCTCAACAATACCTTAATAGGTGTGCTGATGCGCTTCCGAAGAGAGAAAACAGCCATTACTGCGGACATCGAGCAAATGTTTTACAGCTTCAAGGTGAAACAAGACCACCGCGATTATCTTCGCTTCTTGTGGCACAAAGAAAACTGCCCCGGAGAAGAAATCATCGAGTACAGAATGACTGTGCATGTCTTTGGAAACAGTCCATCACCAGCTGTTGCCATATATGGCCTACAGCGCACAGCAGAACTGGGTGAAGCAGAATATGGCACAGATGCCAAAGAGTTTGTGCTACACAATTTCTACATCGACGATGGGATAACTTCTGTTCCCAGCGAAAAGACAGCGATTGACCTGCTGAAAAGAACGCAAAAGATGTTGGCAGCCGCAAACCTGAAACTTCATAAAGTTGCCTCCAACAGTGCTACAGTCATGGAAGCCTTTCCGTCAGAGGAATGAGCAAAGGAGCTCAAGGACTTAGATCTGAGTGCAGACCCGCTGCCTCGCCAGCGCAGTCTTGGTGTGAGCTGGAATCTGAAAATAGACTGCTTCACATTCAGAGTGTCAAGAGAGGTAAAACCATTCACGTGGAGAGGGACACTCTCAACGGTCAACAGCCTGTACGACCCCTTGGGGTTCGTCTCCCCGGTCACCATGCAAGGCAAGGCTCTTGTGAGAGAACTCTCATGTGTGCAACAGGACTGGGATGAGCCTCTCCCAGCAGACAAAAAGGCTCAGTGGGAAGCATGGACCACGTCTCTTGTAGACCTCGAACACCTACACATTCCAAGACCATATGTTCCAGCATCGTTCTCTCAAGCTGTTAGCAGAGAGCTGTGTGTCTTTTCAGATGCGTCCGTTCTGGCCATTGCTGCTGTGGCCTATCTGCGGATCAAAGATTTAGAAAGACAGCATCATGTGGGGTTTGTGATGAGCAAATCTAAGCTAGCTCCATTTCCTGCTCACACTGTCCCGCGCTTGGAGTTGTGTGCCTCGGTGCTTGCTGTCGAGCTCATGGAGCTCATAAAAGAAGAAATGGATGCTGACCTGCATGTCCAGTTTTACACAGACAGCCGCGTGGTACTTGGCTACATCCACAACACGACAAGGAGGTTTCACATGTATGTAGCCAACAGGGTCGCATGCATTCGGAAAGCCACCTCCCCAGACCAGTGGCATTATGTACGAACTGACCAAAACCCAGCCGACCATGCCACTTGACCTATGCCACCAGCTCAGTTGCACCTCACCAACTGGTTTTCTGGGCCTACCTTCCTTCAACAGCCAGATGTCGTGGAAGACGACACAGAGTGTTTCCAGCTTGTAAACCCAGATCTGGATGTTGAGATCAGGCTTCAGGTAACCACACTTGCAACAAAGGTCGCAGCTCAGTCTCTAGGCACACACAGATTTCAGCGCTTTTCAAGCTGGAATTCACTTGTGAGAGCTGTCACAACACTAATTCACATTGCAAGGTCATTCTCTCAGGCCACACGCACAGACACCTGTAGTAAATGGCACCGCTGCACAAAACCTTACACCTCAGAACTTTCACAAGCAAAGTGTACGAAGCAGCGCAGCGCAGTGCAGCAGGACGCTTATATGGAAGCGTTTGAGCCTGACACGAGAAGGGAAGGTGTTGTGCCACAGCTCACTCAAGAGACTAGACCCCTTCATCGACAGCGAGGGACTGTTGAGAGTGGGTGGCCGAGTACACATGGCAGGCCTCCCCGACCAAGAGAAGCACCCTTTGGTCATACCACCCAAACATCACCTAGCAAAACTGATTGTGGAACATTACCACGGCCAAGTGGCTCATCAAGGACACCATCTCACTGCAGGGGCAATACGCACAGCAGGCCTGTGGATTGTTGGAGGCAGAGGGCTCATCTCTAGTGTCATCCATAAATGTGTCATGTGCAGAAGACTGAGGGGAAAGCTGGAAAACCAGAAAATGTCAGACCTGCCAGCGGATAGAGTGTCTGTGGATCCTCCATTCACACACACAGGTCTTGACATCTTTGGCCCATGGAGTGTAGTGACGCATCGGACGAGAGGAGGTAGTGCTGAGAATAAAAGATGGGCTGTTCTCTTCAGCTGCTTAACTTCCAGAGCTGTTCACCTGGAGGTGATCGAGTCAATGTCGACTTCAAGCTTTATCAATGCCCTCCGATGCTTCCTGGCCATCAGAGGACCAGTTCAACATCTGAGGTCTGACAGAGGCACGAATTTTATCGGCGCCTGCAGGGATCTGCAAATCAACACAGAAGATCCGGAGATCAGAAACTTTCTACACGATTGAGGCTGCACCTGGTCATTCAATGCACCACACTCATCCCACATGGGAGGAGCATGGGCGAGAATGATTGGTGTCGCAAGGCGTATCCTCGATGGACTCCTGTTGACAAACAGTTCTACAAGACTCACGCATGAAGTGCTGACCACTTTAATGGCTGAAGTCATGGCAATCATCAACTCCCGACCGTTGACCCCCATCTCGACAGATGCAGAAATGCCTCAAGTTCTTTCACCTGCAATGTTACTGACTCAGAAAGCAAGCGTCGCACCCGCTCCTCCAGGGGACTTCAAAATTGACCATCTGCACAAAAGTCAGTGGCAGCAGGTTCAGAGTCTGGCAGACGCTTTCTGGAAAAAGTGGAAGCAGGAATACTTGCAGACTCTCCAGCCTAGGAAAAATTGGACTGAAAACAGAGCTAACCTTCAAGAAGGGGATGTTGTACTGCTTAAAGACTGTCAGGTGAAATGCAGTGAATGGCCAGTTGGACTTATTACAAAGGCCATTCTAAGCAGTGACAAGAGTCCGCAAAGTCATGGTAAAGACCTCCAAACATGGGACTGTGAAAGAGTATCTTAGGCCCATTAGTGAAGTTGTTGTACTTTTCCCCAAAGAGAATAACTGATAAAAATAACTGCTGACTGTAATGAAACAAATAGTGGTATAATAGAAATCATACCAGGCGGGGAGTGTTATGACTTTGATTTAAATTTTTGTGATTTGAATTCGTCTGTTTCGAGTTTAGTCTGTTTCCTTAGCTTCTCTCTGGGCAGAAGCCTTGGATGTAATTTGTGGTGCGTGAGTGCCATCTACTGGTCATAATAGTGTTGCAATGTGGGTTTAGTTCACCGTCACTGACTGGATGTAATGTTTTCAAGTTACACAGTATGTATGCTGTGCTGTGCGTTCGCTGAATCCTTGGAGTAGATATGCCCATAAGTTGTTTCGTTGTCTGTTTGAAAGTCTACACTTAAGATGTGCATTTCCGTTGATACTATTAACAAACTGAAAGAGAAATACGTTTAAAGAAAAGGTTAGGCCAAAAAAAAAAAGTGTGTTTCCGGTTATGTAGATTTCAAAATGAGGGTCGGTAGGCAGGCATTTTTTTTTAAATTTTTTTTTCAAGATGGCTGCCATAACCTATAATTAGACAGGAATAATTTCACAAAATATAATGAATTTCTTTGCAGGTCACCTGAGTTACCACCTTCTGATAAATCTGATGCAGCATGAGACACCTTTTAACATGAATTTTTCTGTAAATATAACAGCTCAATACATCATGACAGAGAGAGAGCAGCCTTGCCCCTCTCTGCTCCCTGAGTGGAGCTCGTCGCCTTGGTAACGGTGCAGGGAAAAGACACAATATAACAAGCAAAGAGCGCTTTTTCTCAGAGTTCCCTCTCCTCGAACAACGCTGATTTACACGGAAACGAAAGGAGCTATTCACAAAATTCTTTCACATTGAGTGCTACAAGGCTCCCATGAACACATTAATGTAATTTTTTTTGTCCCTAGTGTGAAAAATGTGGACACTAGAGCGAGTTAAAAACAAGTGACTTTTCTGATTTTGCAGTAAAAGCGCTGCCACGTTTATAATGGGAGTCTATGGGAGAGCGCGGCTGTCCTCTCCTTACTTTCAGGCTTCTCATTCAAAAACTGTAAATCCTATCGCTCAGGTAGACACTTGTCTTGATTCACACAATGTGTGACTACAACTTTTGAGAAAATTGTGTGTGTAGAGTGAAAATTGTGGCTGAGAAAACAGTTTAAATGAGAAAGTTAGAGCTTTTTTTTTCAAGCTGCCTACACTCTAAACTCCTGAGCTCCACTGGTGTGTAACGCCATAGACACCCATTATAAAGTCTGAATTTCTCCAGATTTCCTCATGGTGTTTGATCTGTGACTGATCAAAAAGTATAGAACCTAGCAAAAAAGTTGAATGCCAGATCCACACAGGAGAATTTTGTCTCCGTTTTAAAGTTTGAATCATGTCTCTAGGTGAAAGACAAAATAAGCGTCATCTCTGCTTCTGTTCCCTCCGACGGCCCTGACACACTACTGCCTCCGCCGAGTGCGCGCGCACACACCGCATGTCGGGGTCGCGGATGAGTTACTCTCCCTTGATCAACGAAGTCGGCGGGGAATTTGTGGTTATTATCGGTACAAACAGCGCGAATCACAACTTAAATGAGTGCGGTTCAGTTTGACATTATTGTCAGTCCATTAGATAAACATTTAATTTTATTAAAATCGAAAATTAATATTTAGAGCCTGTGGGCTACAAAAATAATAGTCATTAAAGTAGCCAGCTGGACTTAATTGTGTAGTCGGCTGTATGGCCGGCAGCCGGCGCTTGTGGAAAGCCCTGATTTTCCCAGTGAGTGACAAAAACTTCCAGTTCACGTGGTTGGGTTATATGTAAAAGTCGCGACTGGGAAAAAAATGAAAAAAAAGTTTAGGGTCGGGCGGTATGGATTGGGGTCGGTCAGGTAACCGGAAACATACATTTTTTTTTGGCCTTAACTGTGTATTTGTTTGGAATCAACATCACTAGTTAAACGAGTTATGTTATGCTAGCTCGCTAGCAACTTGAATGTATGCTTTACACATGGAACACCTTTGTGATACGTTTATTTGTATTTTCTTTAGTTTTACGGAATTTGGATGAGTTCTACAGTAAAGCTTCTGACACTGACAGCATCAACTGTGCTCCGTCTCTCATTCAACCATTCACTACCTGTCTGTGCATTGTTGGGACACATCGCTAGGACAGAATACCCTCTCTTGTGCACTCTCCTCTTCAGCTTACCCCACAGGTTTTCAATGAGGTTCAGGTCAGGGGACTGAGATGGCCATGGCAGAAGCTTGATTCTGTGGTCAGCAAACCATTTTTGTGTTGATTTGGACATGTGTTTCAGATCATTGTCCTGCTGGAAGATCCAGTGATGACAGTTTTAGTTTCCTGGCAGAGGCAGCGAGATTCTGATTTAAAATGTCCTAGTATTTCATGGAGTACATGGAGTCAATGTACCCTAACAAGGTTTCCAGGGCCTTTGAAGGAAAAACAGCCCCAAAACATCACAGAACTTCCACCATATTTTACAGTTGCGATAGGGCACTGTAAAACCTCATTACAAATAAGATGCTGAAATGAAAATAGCATCATTAACAAAGAAGAAGAGGAATAGATGACATAACTAAAACAAACATTAAACATGGAACTAAACAAGATCCCAAAATGAAACACAGAATTACCACATTATAGCACTTTTAGGATGATTACATTTTAGTGGCGATTACATCATACTACATGAATTGTTTTCTAGTTAATGGGTAACTGTTGCATTAAATACTCTTTTTTTTAAAGCATCAAATCATATGCCTTCATATGATTTGTGTTTTCTTACAAAGAAAGGGAGGAATCACTGAAAGGACACAAAAGTACAGTTTATTTATTTATTTAACATTATATTTGGAGCTGTTATATGGTGTTATTTTGGATTTTTACACAAAGGTGGCGCTCTTGTTTCACACGTCTTTACTGATACTGAAGTATAAATCTGAAATGAAGACATCTACTAGGCTAAGATTTTTTTTTGCTTAAATGTATGCATAAATTAATTAATTTGCATAAATCTAGTAAAGAATCACATCGTAAAGTGTGGATTTGATTTTCTTTTGACTTATCATGACATGTGAAACTTTGTCACATGTCCGTCCCAGAGATGCACATAGGGAGGGCATAGGGGAGAGTGGAGAGACTTGAGACAGAGAGACTTGGGAAGGTTTTGTATTCCCATAAATTAATTTCAACCAATCAGACTTTAGATTACATCAGAAGTTTGATGGTGCCCCTGAGAGTAACCTACTTCCTTTGGAGCCATGAAGCTGGACGCTGCAGGAAGATTTGTGCAGTTAAATATTTTTGTCAATCAAAACTTGTATCTTCCACTTCACAGTCCACCCCCATTCTGTGGTGTAATGTACACTGGTGAAGTCGGGACTTGTTATGAATTAAAGTATGTAGCCTAGAGTTACCACAGGTAAGTATTATTAAACTTAAATTTTGCAGAAAAAAAATAAGGATTATTTTTTCAAAATGGCTAGATGGGGAGGGTTGGGACAGTTCATGCTACAGTTCTTTTTCTTGTGGCTTACAAACAAAGTTGTTTTAATTGTTTTTTTTTACAAATGTGGGAGTATTAATGCATGATGATTAAACTTATTTCATTCCTTTGAGAATGGAACTGTTTTGTCTCATCAGGTTTTGGGTAAACTGACATTTTTTCTATTGCTGTACAGTGGTGCTTGAAAGTTTGTGAACCCTTTAGAATTTTCTAGATTTCTGCATAAATATGACCTAAAACATCATCAGATTTTCACACAAGTCCTAAAAGTAGATAAAGAGAACACAGTTAAACAAATGAGACAAAAATATTAGACTTGGTCATTTATTTATTGAGGAAAATGATCCAATATTACAGATCTGTGAGTGGCAAAATTATGTGAACCTTTGCTTTCAGTATCTGGTGTGACCCCCTTGTGCAGCAATAGCTGCAACTAAACGTTTCTGGTCACTGTTGTTCAGTCATGCACACCAGCTTGGAGGAATTTTAGCCCATTCCTCCATACAGAACAGATTCAACTCTGGGATGTTGGTGGGTTTCCTCACATGAACTGTTCACTTCAGGTCCTTCCACAACATTTCGTTTGGATTAAGGTCAGGACTTTGACTTGGCCATTTCAAAATATTAACTTCATTCTTCTTTAACCATTCTTTGGTAGAATGACTTGTGCACTTAAGGTCATTGTCTTGCTGCGTGACCCACCTTCTCTTGAGATTCAGTTCATGGTCAGATATCCTGACATTTTCCTTTAGAATTTGCTGGTATAATTCAGAATTCATTGTTCCATCAATGATGGCAAGCCATCCTGGCCCAGATGCAGCAAAACAGGCCCAAACCATGATACTACCACCACCATGTTTCACAGATGGGACAAGGTTCTTATGCTGGAATGCAGTGTTTTCCTTTCTCCAAACATAACATTTCTCATTTAAACCAAAAAGTTCAATTTTGGCCTCATCCGTCCACAAAACATTTTTCCAATAGACTTCTGGCTTGTCCATGTGATCTTTAGCAAACTGCAGATGAGCAGCAATGTTCTTTTTGGAGAGCAGTGGCTTTCTCCTTGCAACCCTGCCATGCACACCATTGTTGTTCAGTGTTCTTCTGATGGTGGATTCATGAACATTAACATTAGCCAATGTGAGAGAGGCCTTCAGTTGCTTAGAAGTTATCTTGGGGTCCTTTGTGACCTCTCCGACTATTACACACCTTGCTCTTGGAGTGATCTTTGTTGGTCGACCACTCCTGGGGAGGGTAACAATGGTCTTGAATTTCCTCCATTTGTACACAATCTGTCTGACTGTGGATTGTTGGAGTCCACATTCTTTAGAAATGGTTTTGTAATCTTTTCCAGCCTGATGAGCATCAAGAACACTTTTTCTGAGGCCCTCAGAAATCTCCTTTGTTCGTGGCATGATACACTTCCACAAACATGTGTTGTGAAGATCAGACTTTGATAGATCCTTGTTCTTTAAATAAAACAGGGTGCCCACTCACACCTGATTATCATCCCATTGATTGAAAACACCTGAGTCTAATTTCACCTTCAAATTAACTGCTAATCCTAGAGGTTCACATACTTTTGCCACCTCACAGATATGTGATATTGAATAATTTTCCTCAATAATTAAATGACCAGATATAATATTTTTGTCTCAATTGTTTAACTGGGTTTTCTTTATTTACTTTTAGGACTTGTGTGAAAATCTGATGATGTTTTAGATCATATTCATCCAGAAATATAGAAAATTCTAAAGGGTTCACAAACTTTCAAGCACCACTGTACAAAGCAAGAAAATCTTTGTGTAAAGACTTTTTTCCCCGACATCAGCTTTTGGGAACAGAATGTTGCAAAAGCCAAAGCATTTACTCTCAAAGGACTTCGACCTGAACTGTGGGCTCGATGGTATTTCTGGCCCTCCATGTCTCAGCAACACCATAGACATCTAGTTACAGAGCTATTTGCACTCTATCATTTATACAATGATGCTTATTATTGTTAAAACAATATCTGAAGTGTTATTTTTTGTAAAATAACAAAATATCTTGCTCTCAACTTTCAAGCAACATTGGAAGATTGTATTTTAATTTTAACTAACAGTGGATGGTACAATAATTAATTACATTATTAATTAATACAATAATTGCATGTAATAGTAGCACTTTTACTGCACAAACCTGTTGTTTATTCTAAGGTGCTTTTGGTGTTCAAAGTATTAAGTAGGCCTAAGTATAAAGGGCATTTGTGCAGTAAATGCAGTCTGCAGGGGGTATTTTTTATTTTTAACCACAGCAGAACTCATTTTAACTTTTAGTTAGTGGTGTTCTGGCAATGGTTTGGGTATATTGTAATCCTGGGGAGAACACTGATTATATATATATATATATATATATATATATATATATATATATATATATATATATATATATATAAACACACACACACACACACACACACACACACACACACACACAGGGAGGAGCCTGGCTAGAAGCCACTAAGTATATTTTTTCCAGCATTTTTTCCAAAAAGTTTCTTTGTGTAATAAATTAAATGTGGCACTTTACTAACCAGTACTGCTGTATTACATAAACAACTTTAACCAGTAACAGAAATGATTCTAGGCTATAATTCTGTGAAATGAAAATTGTCATTGCAGTAGATATTGTGTCCATTTCATGAAAATTAAAAACAAGGTTTAAAAAAAAAATCTGTTAATTTTCCTTACTGCTTTCAATATCCGACCCTCTGCTAGAAATAGGGACACAAACTTATAATAAAGGTACCTATGTTTGTTCACTATTGATGAAAAAGCTTTAAAGTATGACCTCTGAGACATGATGGGAATGCAGTAAATTACTGAGACGACTGAAAATCAATTCTGCGATGGAATTCATTCAGAATTGCATACAAAGGAAATGTGTCCCAAGAAAGGGCACTTATACACTTAATATATGCTTTAAAAAGTTGCCCACGGATACTCTCCAGCCGCTGTCCAGGCTTGCCTCATTATTACAGAGATCCTGTGTGTATTCTCAAAGCTTTCTGGAGCAGCAAAGATGATACTCAAGAAGCTTAGCAGAGGGCATTTTCTTCACAGAGGAGCAATAAAGTAACAACAGCAACAACAAAAGTGTGTCATCCCTACCATGCTATAAACACACAACAGAGTGCCTTAAGCCAAAACAAAGTTGGAGGGTTGAGAAAGTGTGAACAAATATAGAACTGAGGAATTTTTTTCTATCTATCTATCTATCTATCTATCTATCTATCTATCTATCTATCTATCTATCTATCTATCTATCTATCTATCTATCTATCTATCTATTTTACAGGAGATGGTGCTTTAATGCATGTCAAGAATACACAATAAATCTCTGCATTGTGTGGACAAAATCCATAAACTGAGGATGTTGGAGAAAGTCAACTGAACATATAAGAAAGCACATTTGTAGAGTAGATAATTTCTAGCCTCATACCTTGTGAGTATTAACCTTAATAGGGCATCAAATAGTTTTACTACAGTATGTGGATGAGATTGTTTGTGGTGGTAAGTCCTGACACAAGATCACATTAGTGGCTGACTGCTTGTCCAGATATTAACTTATACACACACACACACACACACACACACACACACACACACACACACACACACACAGTGGGGCAAAAAAGTATTTAGTCAGCCACCAATTGTGCAAGTTCTCCCACTTAAAAAGATGAGAGAGGCCTGTAATTTTCATCATAGGTACACTTCAACTATGAGAGATAGAATGGGGGGAAAGAATCCAGGAAGTCACATTGTATGATTTTTTAATGAATTAATTGGTAAATTCCTCGGTAAAATAAGTATTTGGTCACCTACAAACAAGCAAGATTTCTGGCTCTCACAGACCTGTAACTTCTTCTTTAAGAGGCTCCTCTGTCCTCCACTCATTACCTGTATTAATGGCACCTGTTTGAACTTGGTATCAGTATAAAAGACACCTGTCCACAACCTCAAACAGTCACACTCCAAACTCCACTATGGCCAAGACCAAAGAGGTGTCAAAGGACACCAGAAACAAAATTGTAGACTTGCACCAGGCTGGGAAGACTGAATCTGCAATAGGTAAGCAGCTTGGTGTGAAGAAATCAACTGTGGGAGCAATTATTAGAAAATGGAAGACATACAAGACCACTGATAATCTCCCTTGATCTGGGGCTCCATGCAAGATCTCACCCCATGGGGTCAAAATGATCACAAGAATGGTGAGCAAAAATCCCAGAACCACATGGGAGGACCTAGTGAATGACCTGCAGAGAGCTGGGACCAAAGTAACAAAGGCTACCATCAGTAACACACTACGCCACCAGGGACTCAAATCCTGCAGTGCCAGACGTGTCCCCCTGCTTAATCCAGTACATGTCCAGGCCTGTCTGAAGTTTGCTAGAGAGCATTTGGATGATCCAGAAGAGGATTGGGAGAATGTCATATGGTCTGATGAAACCAAAATAGAACTTTTTGGTAAAAACTCAACTTCTTGTGTTTGGAAGAGAAAGAATGCTGAGTTGCATCCAAAGAACACCATACCTACTGTGAAGCATGGGGGTGGAAACATCATACTTTGGGGCTGTTTTTCTGCAAAGGGACCAGGACAACTGATCTGTGTAAAGGAAAGAATGAATGGGGCCATGTATCGTGAGATTTTGAGTGAAAACCCCCTTCCATCAGCAAGGGCATTGAAGATGAAATGTGGCTGGGTCTTTCAACATGACAATGATCCCAAACACACTGCCCGGGCAACGAAGGAGTGGCTTCGTAAGAAGCATTTCAAGGTCCTGGAGTGGCCTAGCCAGTCTCCAGATCTCAACCCCATAGAAAATCTTTGGAGGGAGTTGAAAGTCCATGTTGCCCAGTGACAGCCCCAAAACATCACTGCTCGAGAGGAGATCTGCATGGAGGAATGGGCCAAAATACCAGCAACAGTGTGTGAAAACCTTGTGAAGACTTACAGAAAACATTTGACCTCTGTCTTTGCCAACAAAGTGTAGATAACAAAGTATTGAAATGAACTTTTGTTATTGACAATGCTTATTTTCCACCATAATTTGCAAATAAATTCTTTAAAAATCAGACAATGTGGTTTTCTGGATTTTTTTTCTCATTTTGTCTCTCATAGTTGAGGTATACCTATGATGAAAATTACAGGCCTCTCTCATCTTTTTAAGTGGGAGAACTTGCACAATTGGGGACTGACGAAATACTTTTTTACCCCACTTTGTATATATGTGACCCCTCACCGAATCCAGGGACGCATGTCGGCCAAAACGAATCCGAGATAATCGCAAAAGAAGCATTTTTTTCCGAAATTTGTGATTTTCGTTTTTTTCCATCATGTGCAAGTTGAGATCTTGAAGAATGCAATCAGTATTTCAGATCATAGATTGTTTTGTTGGAAAAGCATACATTTTTTGTTGCAAATTGTCTCGTTTTTGTCAGGACTGTAGCCTGCTGGGGTGTGTGGGTAAATTACCATATGGGCCATTCACATGATGATTTAAGTCTTTTGTTTTTTTTCGCCAATCAGCTGTATGATACGAGCTGAGCTTGTGGCTACTTAAGCTGCATACAGGCATGTAATTTCACTATGGAATGAGCAAGCTAAACAGAGCCCAGAGGAGCTGAAACACCGCGAAGCAAACAGACACACAGTAGTTACATCGGAGATAACCATTTCTAGCAAAAAAAACCGCAATCTCATTTTCCTCGTTCTAGGACTATATTCCATCGGAGGCATTGATGTGGGCAAGGCGACGTTTCTCTTTCTGATGGGGTAAGTTTATTAATCTAAGGCTGTGTGGTTATTTTTGCATGTAACAGAGAGTGTTGTGGTTTGGTTAAGCCTAGGTCACAACCGGACGTACGATTTTTTGGCTGTGCGATTTTTGGCGTTTCCCAAATCACTGCGGTTTTTTTGTTCATGGAGAAAGACGTGCGTTGGCCGTAAGTTTGTCTTGCAACCTGAAAAAAACGTAAGCGCCCGTAGAGTTTGTTTGACATGACAAAGAACCTCTGCGGCCGGTCTGTGGCCAGTCTACGGCTTGAAAATCAGCACGTCACACGCGCGCTCTTGTGCATTTCACGCACGCCCTCCGTGCGTTTCTTGCGTTTTTTGCATGTAGACCAGCCGTAGGAGCACGTACGGCCGGTTGTGACCGAGGCTTTACATGAAACTAGCGTTGTGTTAGTTGTTATCATCATGCTATCTTTCTTACGGTGCAAGTAATTTTTCAACCACAAAACATTAAAGTATACTTTAGGACTTATTTTTGCACTTCATAATTGTTTTGGGCATACTTTGCCTGGAAGGAAAATTGATGTGGTGATCTTTGTTTACATGAAAGTAGCATCGTGCTAGCTCGTAGGGGGTAGGGCTTTCCTTAATGCCATGCAGATGAGCACTATTATGTGCCCGCCCTGCACCCAGAGTAGCTGAGATGGAAAACTTTGAGGGCGATTTTCTTCCTTTTCTGTTTTAAGAGGTATACACTTTCAAAAGGCCACACATTCTTCAAATATTGTCAGATCTCCACATGGAAGGCATCATTGGAAAGCTTAGAAACTGTACATTCTGAATCTGTCAATAACTCAAAATGCCCCCAGGCAGACATGTGTCCCTGGATTCCGTTATCTGACACATATATATATATTGTGATATCACGAGAGGCGGGCTTGGCTCTTGGCGGGACCCTTCAATCAGTGCAAGGATACAGAAGTTAAAATAAATCAAGATTTTTTAATGTTAGGCCAGGAAATTAAACAGAAAAGGTAACTCAAAGTTCAATGCTCAAACGAAGATGGATTCCCAAAAGTCAGCTCAAGCAATGTCTCTGGCTTTAGAACAACAAAATTATAGGCAGGTCTCCTTCAGTCCAATATCCCGTTCTCAGAACAAACAAAATCTTCTGCCTTACTTTGAGTCCAATCAACAATCCCTGTAGTCTTTAGCCCGGTGGCAGCCCAGTAGCAGGCGTCCGTAGTACAGGGAAGTATTTCAGTGCAAAATCCTTCAGGTAAGAATTCCAGATAAGTTTTCCAACAAACATTCCACCCAACAGGTTCCACTCAGCAATGGGAGTCCATGAACCTCTCTCCTCTCCCCTCCAGCTTCACACTGAGAGTTTTAAACTCTCACAAAGTCCTCTTACTCATTAGGCCCCTCATTGGCCACAGGTGTGCTGCCGTGTTGTGTGCTAAGGGGTGAAGTTCCTAACTCCACCACCAGATGGAGTTATAGCTGCCAGAAGTTGGAGCCATCTGCGTGTGATGTAGCGCCCCTCGACGACACAGCCTCTCGGGATATCACTATATATATATATATATATAGAGAGAGAGAGAGAGAGAGAGAGAGAGAGAGAGTACAACCCCGATTCCAAAAAAGTTGGGACAAAGTACAAATTGTAAATAAAAATGGAATGCAATAATTTACAAATCTCAAAAACTGATATTGTATTCACAATAGAACATAGACAACATATCAAATGTCGAAAGTGAGACATTTTGAAATTTCATGCCAAATATTGGCTCATTTGAAATTTCATGACAGCAACACATCTCAAAAAAGTTGGGACAGGGGCAATAAGAGGCTGGAAAAGTTAAAGGTACAAAAAAGGAACAGCTGGAGGACCAAATTGCAACTCATTAGGTCAATTGGCAATAGGTCATTAACATGACTGGGTATAAAAAGAGCATCTTGGAGTGGCAGCGGCTCTCAGAAGTAAAGATGGGAAGAGGATCACCAATCCCCCTAATTCTGCGCCGACAAATAGTGGAGCAATATCAGAAAGGAGTTCGACAGTGTAAAATTGCAAAGAGTTTGAACATATCATCATCTACAGTGCATAATATCATCAAAAGATTCAGAGAATCTGGAAGAATCTCTGTGCGTAAGGGTCAAGGCCAGAAAACCATACTGGGTGCCCGTGATCTTCGGGCCCTTAGACGGCACTGCATCACATACAGGTATGCTTCTGTATTGGAAATCACAAAATGGGCTCAGGAATATTTCCAGAGAACATTATCTGTGAACACAATTCACCGTGCCATCCGCCGTTGCCAGCTAAAACTCTATAGTTCAAAGAAGAAGCCGTATCTAAACATGATCCAGAAGCGCAGACGTCTTCTCTGGGCCAAGGCTCATTTAAAATGGACTGTGGCAAACTGGAAAACTGTTCTGTGGTCAGACGAATCAAAATTTGAAGTTCTTTATGGAAATCAGGGACGCCGTGTCATTCGGACTAAAGAGGAGAAGGACAACCCAAGTTGTTATCAGCGCTCAGTTCAGAAGCCTGCATCTCTGATGGTATGGGGTTGCATTAGTGCATGTGGCATGGGCAGCTTATGCATCTGGAAAGACACCATCAATGCTGAAAGGTATATCCAGGTTCTAGAGCAACATATGCTCCCATCCAGACGATGTCTCTTTCAGGGAAGACCTTGCATTTTCCCACATGACAATGCCAAACCACATACTGCATCAATTACAGCATCATGGCTGCATAGAAGAAGGGTCCGGGTACTGAACTGGCCAGCCTGCAGTCCAGATCTTTCACCCATAGAAAACATTTGGCGCATCATAAAACGGAAGATACGACAAAAAAGACCTAAGATAGTTGAGCAACTAGAATCCTATATTAGACAAGAATGGGTTAACATTCCTATCCCTAAACTTGAGCAACTTGTCTCCTCAGTCCCCAGACGTTTACAGACTGTTGTAAAGAGAAAAGGGGATGTCTCACAGTGGTAAACATGGCCTTGTCCCAACTTTTTTGAGATGTGTTGTTGTCATGAAATTTAAAATCACCTAATTTTTCTCTTTAAATGATACATTTTCTCAGTTTAAACATTTGTCATGTCATCTACTTTCTATTCTGAATAAAATATGGAATTTTGAAACTTCCAGATCATTGCATTCCGTTTTTATTAACAATTTGTACTTGTCCCAACTTTTTTGGAATCGGGGTTGTAATAAATGAGCTGATAGCCAATGAGACACGTAGCTTCAAGTAGGTGAAAGCCATGTACGACGAGATTTAGTGGAATAACTGTTTTATTCTATTCACATTCACTGGATTTTGAGAAACAGAGCATTTTTATTTTTTGCAAAGTCAATAAATAAAAATTTTATACAAAATGTCCGACAAAATCATTCCTGCTAAGAATGTAAACAAACCGGTGAAATGACAATAGTGATTTGTGAAAAATGCTATAATAATAATTCTTGAAAAATAAAAAAGATATATTCTTACCATCAAATACTTTTATTACATATTTTGTTGCTTTTTTGTATTTTTTGGGGAGTTTTATTTTTGAGTAGAGTTTTTATTTTGTCCTCGGTTGGTTCAGCAACACACTCTGCTATTTTGTTTTTCTCTACTAGGGTGGCATGGTGTAGTTGTGACGAGTTAAAAAAGATGCTACACTAATAATCTAATATGTTTAAAAATATTGCAGTTTCATTGTCATGATAAATAATTCATAAGAGGTAAAAGCAGTAATAATTCATGAGATGTTCACACAAAGGTTAAAATACTAAAATGTCTTTCTAATCAGTTCATTGTTTATGCAATTGTTCATTATTACAAGTTAAGATGTACTAAAATCAGTGATCGACAGTGGTCTTGATCCGTTTTTCTGAGATCGATTGCTCTGGTCTTCACCCACATACCAGGGATTCGCGGTATTTTCCTCATTGCAGTAAATATTGCTACTGAGGAAACACTACCACTTACCACGCTCGTGATTATTTCTCCCCTTATTCAGGTATGTTGTTAATAGTTCAATGCTAAGAGTGTCGCAATAATTTTCTAAAATGTTAAGGATGATTTTGAGTGTTTGTATATGTTTTTTTTTTTGAGTAAGTTGAAAGTAACATTTGTAACGAGTGTATGTGAGTAAAACTCCCAGTAGGAAAGCTAAACTCGTAGCCGCGCCAAGTGTTCATATTGTTCTGTGGACGATTTAAATGTATTTTGTTGTTTCTATCCTATGTATTTGGTTTCATGTTATTTACCAGTGGCAGTGAACAGGGACGGGTTATGTTATATCTCTACATTTTTGTTGTGATTGAAAGAAAACATACCTTATGCTACTGCATCTGTCCTAATGTCATTCGGAAAGTGAATGTGTATATTTTCTGAAAATTGCAGTAAATATTGCTACTGAGGAAACACTACCACTTATCACTCTCGTGATTATTCAGGGTATAACATTTGGAGGCACCGCTGGGATGTTTGGCTGGAGGACCGTCCCTGACCTGTAAGAGAAATCCTCTCATCGATCATCCCCTCAAACTACCCAGGCATCAGAAAGGAGCGCAGCAAGGCAATGGAGGTGGGTTTCTGACATGCATTGGCGACTTGTATCCTGAAGTGTGCAAAGTGACCACTAGGGAGCAGCAAAAACCAATCAAGCCAGATAAACCCTCATTTCACTGTTTATGCTAACTCCCCTGATAAAATGGAATCTGAATTAGAGAAGCTGCAGCTGGAAATTAAAGGCACATTGTATAAACTGACTGTTGAGCAGCTCACTAAAGTATGTGATGGACTTCAGATCTCAGGAGCAGAAAAAGAGCATGTAATTGCTAAAACACGCAGTCAATTAATCTCTCACATCATAAAATATCTTGAATGAGATGAATTGAAAAACCTAGAAGATGAAGGTATGTCTGAACTCCTTTGTGCTCAGGACATTATAGACGAATCACGAATCACCAAAGAACAGAATCCATGTGAAATCCTGAATCCAACAGAGGAACAAGAGATCCTCCAGAGGGAGGTAGAGGAACTGAGACTGTCATTGTGAGAAAAAGAGTGTGCAATGCATGACCTGATGAAAACTAGCGTGAAAGTCCCTCAGAGCTCAAGCACCCCAGTGCAGACCATGGCTCCAGCATCAACAAGTGGCTCTCTGTGGTGCAAGGATTTTAAGATAGCAGGCCAAATTGGGGAGCCAGGCCAAAAAGATAGACTCACCTTTTCTAGCCTGGCTAGGCAGATTGAAAATGGGCTCAACAAAGGCTACTCGGAGGTAGAGATAACAGGTGCAGTAATTCATGCCATCACACCAGGTCTGCAGTTAAGGAGTTATCTTGAAGGAAAAGGAAATCTGACATTGCCTGCTCTATGGAGAATCCTTAGATCTCATTACTAGGAGAGAAGTGCCACAGAGTTATACAAACAGCTCACTTCTGAGGTCCAGAGTATTAAAGAGACACCCCCAAATTTCCTGATAAGGGCCATGGACCTTAGACAGAAAATTCTGTTTGCTTCTCAGGAAGTGGAATCAAGCCTCAAATATGACCCAGCTTTAGTTCAGAGTCTTTTCATGCATACCGTTCTGACTGGCCTGCAGAATGACAATATTAAAAGTGACCTACAGCCTTACCTCCTGCAAACAAATACATCTGATGAACTACTGCTGGAAAAGGTGAATGTTGCATGTGCAAATGAAAAGGAGAGACAGGACAAAAAGAAACACTCAGCACCATCACGAGTAACTAATATAAACACTGTCCAGTCAAGTGAACCCCCAGTTGACAAGAAAAACACCCACCACCAAAGCACAGTCACTCTTCCACCTGATCTCCTCTCAGAAATTAAAGAACTGCGTTCTGACATGGTGCTGCTGAAAGATCTCAGAGCTGAGGTTTCACACATCAGAGAGAGTATCAAAAAGTCCACACCTGCACCCCCTCAGCCTTCCTCCTGTAATGCTGAACAAAATTATGTGCAGTTTTACCACCAGCAACCATCAGCAGCAGTGCAAGAGTACCGACCAGCATGAGGACCTGTGCATGTGGGAGAAACAGCACAGTTTCAACAAAGATTTGCACCACAGTGATACTACCCTGCACCACATCCCTGCCCCAGGTGTTCTGCTTGCACTCAGACAGGTGAGGAATACTGCCAGCACTGCTTTAGGTGTGGGAGTTGTGAGCATTTCCGTGCTGGGTGTAAAGCACAGAGACTGACAGGACCAGCCAGGGAGAACCCTTTAAACCAGTAGGGGTTGCTCTCACGGGACAAGGGGCAACCACTAGTCTAGATAGGTCCCACTATTGTGCTGGCTGTGAACAAGAGACCGAAAACAAGGAACTAAAATGTTGCTCTATTTGCAAAACTACACTGTACTGTTCAAAAGAATGCCAACAGATCCACTGGCCTGCACATAAAAGCCACTGTAAACCATACACATGTTCAGCTATTAAGGAACAGGAAAAGCAGCCAGATGAGGAGTCCAAGCACAAAATTAATGATGCGGTTAAGACATCCACTGTCAGGAATCTGGTAGGGAAGAAATGTATTATCAGGTGTCTTTTGCACAAACAGAAATTTCAGGCACTTTGGGACACAGGCTCACAAATTTGTGCTATAGATGAGGTGTGGAAACAGAGCCACTTACCTGATGTCAAGTTAAGGGATGTAGCAGAGCTTCTTAACCCACTTGATCCCTTGAAAATTGAAGCAGCGAATGGAACAGAAATGCCGTACACTGGTTGGCTGGAGGTCAGCTTTAAACTTGCTGCTAATGACGAAGAGTTGTTCATACCCATGCTAGTACTAAAAGGCAATCAACAGCCTTGTCCCATCATTGGCTTTAATGTCATTGAGCACCTAATAGTGAACAGAGTACTGCACCATTCAAAACACAAGGACAAAGAAAAACTCTTAAAAACAGTAATGATAGGGGCGCTGTGGCTCAGTCGACTAAGGCGCCATACCATAAATCCGGGGACCCGGGTTTGATTCCGACCCGAGGTCATTTCCCGATCCCTCCCCATCTCTCTCCCGCTCATTTCCTGTCTCTACACTGTCCTATCCAATAAAGGTGAAAAAAAGCCCCCCCAAAAAACCTGTAATGATAACTGTCCCTCAGAAAGAATAACGCAAAAGCCTTCATTAATGCAGTGAGTGCAGGGAAGCTATGTGAACACAATGTGAGAACAGTAAATGAGAGAGCCAGTGTGCTGAAATGCAGCTCCATCCAGATTGAGTGTCGAGTACAGGCTCCACCTTTCGAGGAGGATAAGACTCTGATTTTTGAGCCTCAGGAGAACCCACAGTGGCCTGAAGGACTTGAGCTTTGTGACAATCTAGTATCAGTGAAGGCAGGCAGTGCCCCAAAAATTGTTGTCAGTGTGCAAAACCCAACCAGCTGTGACATCACCTTGCCAGGAAGAACTGTTATTGGAATGGTACAGTCTGTCAGAGCTGTATATCCTGCAAACATCTTCAAGTCAGATCGCTCACCTACTGCATCAGTCCATAAAGTCCAGGCCAAGAGTTCCAGTGAGGACACACCCGCTGATGGGTGATGGGATCCACCTGTTGATTTAACTCACCTGAATGAACATCAAAGAACAGTTGTCAGTCAGATGCTAAGAGAAGAATCACAGTCCTTCTCTAGATCTGAGGATGATATAGGCCAGGGGTGTCAAACCTGATCCATAAAGGGCCGTGTGGCTGCAGGTTTTCATTCCAGCCATGCAGCAGCACACCTGACTTGGCTCATTCAATCAACTGAACTGTCTTCACACAGTCAAATACTTGCAGCCACACCCACCCTTGATTAAAGGGTGGGTGTGTCAGTTGATTGAATAAGCCAAATCAGGGTGCTGCTGCATGGCTGGAATGAAAACCTGCAGCCACACGGCCCTTTATGGATCAGGTTTGACACCCCTGATATAGGCTGTGTGGAAAATCTGCAATTGAACATTTCACTGAAAGACAATGAGCCAGTGTCACAGACATATCTGTCTGTCCCAAAGCCCTTGTACCAAGAGATGAAGGACTACTTACAGGATCTGATAGTGCAGGGGTGGATAGAGAAATCCACTTCGTCCTATTCTTCCCCAGTAGTCTGTGTGAGGAAAAAAGATGGTACTCTGCACTTATGTATTGACTACAGGGGGCTCAACAGAAAAACTCACCCCGATCGCCACCCCATCCCCAGAGTACAGGACATTATGGACAGCCTGGGTGGGAACACTCTCTTTTCACTGCTGGATCAGGGTAAGGCATACCACCAGGGGTTCATGGGTAAGGACAGTAAACATCTCACAGCCTTTGTGAGCCCCTGGGGCCTATATGAATGGGTCAGAATCCCATTTAGACTCATGAATGCACCTGCAGCATTTCAGTGCTGCATGGAGGAGTGCTTGGAGGGATTAAGAGACAAAATATGTATGCCTTACCTCGATGATGTCTTAGTGTTTAGCAGAACATTTGAGGATCATGCTAATGACGTGAGGAAGGTACTTCAGCGGCTGAGGGAGTATGGGATAAAACTAAAACCCAGAAAGTGTGACCTGTTCAAAGAGAAAGTATGGTACCTTGGCAGGATTGTGTCTGCAGAAGGCGGCAGGATAGATCCCGCTGATACTGCCGCAGTGACAGCTCTGAAAAACAAACAACCACGTACTGTCGGTGAGGTAAGAGCGGTGTTGGGACTGTTGAGTTACTACAGGCAATATATCAAGGACTTTTCGCGAATTGCCAGTCCTCTGTATGACCTGCTTAAAGCACCCCAGAAAATGAAATCCTACAAAATAAAAGGAGAAAGTGGCAAACAAAACAAAACAGCAGAGGAGTCCCATCCAGCATGCCTGTTGAGTGGACTGACATGCATCAGTCAGTACTAGAGCAGTTGATAGACTATCTAACTCAGCCTCCTGTTCTAGGCTTCCCAGAATTCTCACAACCGTTTATTCTCCACACTGATGCGTCAGGCCAGGGATTAGGTGCGGTATTGTACCAAAAGCAGTATGGAAAGCTCCGGGTGATTGCTTATGGCTCCCTTACCTTGACTGCAGTGGAGAAAAATTATCACCTACATTCAGGCAAATTAGAGTTTTTAGCTCTAAAATGGGCGATCACAGAAAAGTTTCATGATTATCTCTACTATGCGCCATCCTTCACAGTCTTTAGTGACAATAATCCGCTTACATGTGTACTTTCCTTGGCCAAATTGAATGCAACTGGGTGTAGATGGGTATCAGAACTGGCAGATTTTCATTTCACAATTAAATACCGCCCTGGTTAGGACAATATTGATGCGGACAGTCTCTCGAGGATGCCTATAGATATGGAGACATTCATAAACGAGTGTTCAGAGGAAATATCATATGATGTGATTGGAGCAGCTGCAGTGGCGGTTGAAAATCAGGATGAATCCAGTGTGTCATGGTCCATGGGTGTCTCAGCCAGATGTGCAATAGCAGCTACAGACACACCTGTCATCCCACTGACAGCAGGACAAATCAAGCAGGATCAGAGGAGTGATTTGACTATTGGACCTGTAATTCAGTATAAATTATCAGAGGAAAAGCCATCAGTTGCAGAAATGAAACAGCAAACCTCACTGATCACTCGTCTTCTCAGAGAATGGGACAAGTTAGAAATCAGCAAGGATGGAGTCTTGTACAGAAAAACAGCCAACAAGAAACAGCTGGTCCTACCAGAAAAACACAAAAACACAGTGCTGAGAGAACTCCATGATGACATGGGCCACCAAGGTGTGGACAGGACAATGTCACTCATACGGGAACGGTTTTACTGGCCCTACATGCAAAGAGAGGTGGAGGATTATGTCATGAGAAGGTGTGTGTGTCTTAAGCAGAAGAAGCCATGCCGTGAAACAAGGGCACCTCTTACAAATATTACCATCACTCAACCATTTGAACTGGTCGCTGTTGATTTTCTCCACCTTGACAAGTGCAAGGGTGGTTATGAATATATTCTTGTCATCATTGACCATTTTACACGCTTTGCTCAGGCGTATGCAACAACTTCAAAATCTGGAAAAACAGCTGCAGATAAAATCTTTAATGACTATGCTTTAAAATGTGGCTTCCCAAAAAGAATACACCATGATCAGGGTGGTGAATTTGAAAACCAGCTGTTTGTGCAACTGAAAAGCTACTGTGGAGTTGCTGGCTCGAGAACTACTCCCTACCACCCTCAAGGGAACGGACAGGTAGAGCAGTTTAATCAGACATTACTCCAAATGCTAAAAACACTCACAGAGAGGCAAAAGACCAACTGGAAAGACACTGAACAAATTGACCTATGCGTACAACTGTACTCATAGTGAGGTGACTGGCTTTTCTCCCTTTTACTTGCTGTATGGGCATTCTCCAAGATTGCCAGTTGACATGTTGTTTAACCTGACTACACAACAGGGAGACAGTGATTATCACGGCTACATGGAAAAATGGAAACAGGGCATGGAAGAGGCTTACAAGATCATGAGAGAGAATGCACACAAAGTAGCCTTAAGGAGCAAAAGGTATTATGACAGTAAGGTGAAAAGCACAATACTAGAACCTGGTGATCGTGTTTTAATCAGAAACCTGATGCCTCGTGGGGGCCCAGGCAAGCTGAGAAACTACTGGGAAGAAGGAGTTCACACAGTTGTCCGTCAAGTCAATAAAGACATCCCTGTTTATGAACTCAGAGCAGAGAAGGGGAAAGGGAGATCAAGGATTTTACACCGCAACCTTCTTCTACCATGTGACCATTTGCCACTTGAAAGCTCAGTTCAGCCACGAGCACAGGCAAAGAAAAGAACTGTAGAGACAACTGAGGAAGCAGAACAGTCAGAGGAAGAGGAGGAGGATGACGAGTATTATCCAGTGCCTCCTCAGCAGCCATCGCAGCCATGTCAAACTCAGAACTTACATTCTGAGAGAACTGAGGTACCTGCTGAAAATGTACAGTTGGAGAGAAATGTGTCACCAGAGTCAGAGGGAGAACAGGAAGTGGACAACCAACCTGAGCACTTTGATGACAGTCATGTTGAGAACCTACTTGTGGAGGAAGATATCCCCTCATCTGCCCCAAGCGAGCACCACAGCACCTGTGAGCAGGAACCTCAGTGGCCCAAACGACAGCACAGGCGACCAAAGGTATTCACATATGATCAACTTGGCTCACCAGCTTGTTACAATCTGAGAACACTGCCCCATCACACAAACTTGAAGGGACCATGGACACATTATGTGCAGCCCCACTACTACCAGCAGCCCTATGGACTTGTGTGGCAGAAGTATACACATTACACTAAACTGAACTGAACTGAACTGAGCAAATGCCCATACACTACACTCGAGAGAAAAAGACTGTTCAACACAGAATTTACATTCAAATGGACTATTGAACATTTATAGGCTGTGATTACAGCTTAAAATATACATACAGTATACAGCACATGGTTGCAGCCAGTCATATCACTTAAATGGACCTTTGTCAAAGGAGAGTGTTGGTGCTTTGGACAGGCTGCAATAGCAGAACTATGTCACCAGCCATAGACTGTGTAAACTGTATAAGCCAATGGACAATGTAACTTATACAGAAACTGATGGACTATGGGTATTTACTCAAATGAAAGAATGTATGAAAAGAGTTCCAGCCTGTTCACTTGTAGAGTATAAATAATAGTGATAGTATATGTTGCTTGATAGTATGTGATTTAACTCCTTATTTGCACTAAAGGTCAAATATTAAGATGTTGGGGACAACATCTATCTTGTAGGGGAGTATGTGACGAGTTAAAAAAGATGCTACACTTATAATCTAATATGTTTAAAGATATTGCAGTTTCATTGTCATGATAAATAATTCATAAGAGGTTTAAAATGGGTTAAAATCAGTAATAATTCATGAGATGTTCACACAAAGGTTAAAATACTAAAATGTCTTTCTAATCAGTTCATTGTTTATGCAATTGTTCATTATTACAAGTTAAGATGTACTAAAATCAGTGATCGACAGTGGTCTTGATCCGTTTTTCTGAGATCGATTGCTCTGGTCTTCACCCACATACCAGGGATTCGCGGTATTTTCCTCATTGCAGTAAATATTGCTACTGAGGAAACAATACTACTTATCACTCTCGTGATTATTTCTCCCTTTATTCAGGTATGTTGTTAATAGTTCAATGCTAAGAGTGTCGCAATAATTTTCTAAAATGTTAAGGATGATTTTGAGTGTTTGTATATGTTTTTTTTTTGAGTAAGTTGAAAGTAACATTTGTAACAAGTGTATGTGAGTGAAACTCCCGGTAGGAAAGCTAAACTTGTAGCCGCGCCAAGTGTTCATATTGTTCTGTGGACGATTGAAATGTATTTTGTTGTTTCTATCCTATGTATTTGGTTTCATGTTATTTACCAGTGGCAGTGAACAGGGACGGGTTATATCTCTACATTTTTGTTGTGATTGAAAGAAAACATACCTTATGTTACTGCATCTGTCCAAATGTCATTCGGAAAGTGAATGTGTATATTTTCTGAAAATTGCAGTAAATATTGCTACTGAGGAAACACTACCACTTATCACTCTCGTGATTATTTCTCCCCTTATTCAGGGTATAACATAGTGGTTAGCACTGTCGCCTCACAGCAAGAAGGTTCTGGTTTCTAGCCCAGCGGCCAACAGGGGCCTTTCTGTGTGGAGTTTGCATGTTCTCCCTGTGTCTGTGTGGGTTTCCTCCGGGTGCTCCAGTTTCCCCCACGGTTCAAAGACATGCGGTTAGGTTAACATGGGGCGGCCTAAGGCTGAGGTGCCCTTGAGTGAGGCACCTAAACCCCAACTGCTCCCTGGGCACTGTAGTGTGACTGCCCACTGCTCTGGGTATGTGTGTGTGCTCAATGCTCATGTGTGTGGTCACTGCTTCAGGTGGGTTAAATGCAGGGATGAATTTCACAACTATACGTGTGATGAATAAAGTTGCTGTTCTTCTTCTTTTTTTTTCTTCTACTCATGGTATATGAGCTGATAGCCTAGTAGTAGAGTAGCCAATCAGAGTGCGCAATTGCTCATATCCCATGAATGTGGATAGAATAAAACAAAATATTTTCTTATAGCACCTGAAAATGATCATCAGACGATTAGGCTACTTCACATGGTGGGCAGTTTGAATTGAGGAAAATAATTTCTTCACTGGGTGTGATCATCTGAGCTGTTATAGCTCTGAAAAGAACCGTAAGTGATTGAGATGTCAACCACCAGTGCGGTAATTATTTTTAAAGTCAACAGGATGCTGTTGTGGGCGGCACGGTGGTGTAGTGGTTAGCGCTGTCGCCTCACAGCAAGAAGGTCCTGGGTTCGAGCCCCGGGGCCGGCGAGGGCCTTTCTGTGTGGAGTTTGCATGTTCTCCCCGTGTCCGTGTGGGTTTCCTCCGGGTGCTCCGGTTTCCCCCACAGTCCAAAGACATGCAGGTTAGGTTAACTGGTGACTCTAAATTGACCGTAGGTGTGAGTGTGAATGGTTGTCTGTGTCTATGTGTCAGCCCTGTGATGACCTGGCGACTTGTCCAGGGTGTACCCCGCCTTTCGCCCATAGTCAGCTGGGATAGGCTCCAGCTTGCCTGCGACCCTGTAGAAGGATAAAGCGGCTAGAGATAATGAGATGAGATGAGGATGCTGTTGTCATAGCCAAGAGTTACAAGCTAGTAACATGATGTGCCAGCCTACTGCTTCTTATTCTAGATAGTAGTAGTAGCAGCAAGTCATTTTTCCATTTCATTTCTATCAGCAAGCAGAAGCATGACTAAATCAAGTCTAATCAAATTGACTAAATCTAATTAAATATCATCTTTTTTTCTTACCAGTATTTTTTGGGTCTGTTTCTCATACATATATTTTTTTCATTTCATTATTGCCACTTCGGGCGGCACGGTGGTGTAGTGGTTAGCGCTGTCGCCTCACAGCAAGAAGGTCCGGGCCTCATGGCCAGCGAGGGCCTTTCTGTGTGGAGTTTGCATGTTCTCCCTGTGTCCGCGTGGGTTTCCTCTGGGTGCTCCGGTGTCCCCCGCAGTCCAAAGACATGCAGGTTAGGTTAACTGGTGACTCTGAATTGACCGTAGGTGTGAATGTGAGTGTGAATGGTTTTCTGTGTCTTTGTGTCAGCCCTGTGATGGCCTGGCGACTTGTCCAGGGTGTACCCCGCCTTTCGCCCGTAGTCAGCTGGGATAGGCTCCAGCTTGCCTGCGACCCTGTAGAACAGGATAAAGCAGCTAGAGATAATGAGATGAGAGTGCCACTTTTTCGTGATCTTCTCATGTCAGTTACCTAAGTTAGTTCAGTAAATTGCAGTTTCTGTGGCTTTCCCACCACAAGTAGGAGCCCTGTGACTACCTGATAAATAAACCTTTTCACCAAATGATAGTTAAATGTGTATTTTTACATATTTATTTTAAAAATCATGGGGCCTCCTGGTGGTCCAGGGGCACTAAGGACTGCTTATAGCATTTATAGTGCAAGAAATGACCCTGGATGGGGTACTCTCACCCCTGCCAATCACAGTGACAATAGCCAATCATGGGCGTTGGTGAGCTCACATATAGGGGATAGGGTACAGCGTATAGGGTAGAGAGTGCTTTCCTTTGAGTGTGTTATGCTGTCCTGTGACAGAAGTTCAAAAAGACGTGCTTGGCTGGATTAACATGTCCTGGAGAAAGTGTGTATTAGCCTTAACCCAGGTGTAATGTGATAAGAGCTACAGAGGTGCTTGAAAGTTTGTGAACCCTTTAGAATTAACAGTTAATTTGAAGATGAAATTAGTCAGGTGTTTTCAAGCAATGGGATGACAATCAGTGTGAGTGGGCACCCTGTTTTATTTAAAGAACAGGGATCTATCAAAGTTATTTTCACAACACGTTTGTGGAAGTGTATCATGCCACGAACAAAGGAGATTTCTGAGGACCTCAGAAAAAGCGTTGTCGATGCTCATCAGGCTGGAAAAGGTCACAAAACCATCTCTACAGAGTTTGGACTCCACCAATCCACAGTCAGACAGATTGTGTACAAATGGAGGAAATTCAAGATCATTGTTACCCTCCCCAGGAGTGATCGACCAACAAAGATCACTCCAAGAGCAAGGCATGTAATAGTCAGTGAGGTCACAAAGGACCCCAGGGTAACTTCTAAGCAACTGAAGGCCTCTCTCACATTGGCTAATGTTAATGTTCATGAATCCACCATCAGGAGAACACTGAACAACAATAGTGTGCATAGCAGGGTTGCAAGGAGAAAGCCACTGCTCTCCAAAAAGAACATTGCTGCTTGTCTGCAGTTTGCTAAAGATTATGTGGACAAGCCAGAAGGCTATTGGAAAAATGTTTTGTGGATGGCAGTGGCGGCTGGTCGGCTTTGAAATAGGGGAAGCTCAGTTTTAGGTCTACGTAATACAATTTTTCAATTATTTGTTATTTGTCATGAGTCAATTTGTTATGTGGGTCTGTCTCAGAAACCGGTCTCTCACTTGGGACATTATGGTCAAAAAATAAATTTTCTAATTTTACTTTTTTTTTTTGCATTTACATAACACTCAATGTTTCTTTTATCATGTTTAATAAGAATAAAGATAGCGTCTTGCTTTATCTGGCCTCTGCTGTGGAATTTTTTTTATTACAATTCAAATGTTTTTGTAAAATTTTTTGAAAATATTGAAAAAATTTCCTCTTTTTGATTGCTTGGGTTAAAAATGCCAAGTTATGATGACTGAATTGATTATTCACTTAAATATGAATAATACGATACCATTTTGGGTATTTGATATGGCAAAATAGGACACAATGGAAAAATCAAGAACGCACCGGAAAGATGAGAGTAACGGTGGTGGTAAAAGAACAGCGACTGTACCGGCTGAAGGTCGCGCGGGTCTCTGCTGTGGCGCGCGAGCAACGGGACATCACTACCGCACTGGACGGAGCGCGAGGCGGGGGCGGGACAAAATGACTGGCCGTACTTTACCATTATAGCAGATAGATACCAGCTATTAGCAGCTAGCACTGCAGATCCCAATAAGGCTCAAGCTAGCCTACAACCACGTTGATTGAACTACAAATGAAATAAACGAGTGAATTCACGAATGATCAAACTGATAGAATGGATGAAAGTTAACGGAGCACAACGAGTAATATTTACATTTATTTACAGAGTAATGTACAGAGACATCAATGAGAAGAAACGTTTATATGAAAAGAAATTCGGACAGCACTTTGGCACATGACTACACTTTCTCGACATCCGCTAGGGACTGACTGATCATGCTTCTGTTTTTCTCTCCGATGCCGAAGTACAGCGACCGCCCTCCTCATGTCTTTCAAACACCACCTCCAATAATCCTTTATCAGCCTGGCTTCTTGGCCCGCCCATGTCCCTTTACCCCCAGAGATACCTGGCTTCCCTGGAAGTGACGATTTTGTCGATTTTAACCAATAACAACTAGCCAAAATTGGCTGTTCAGAGCCATCTCGTAGACTGCAACGGATACCCGGCTGCCAGTCCATAGAGCCCATTGAAATAAGAAAGGTGATTCTCGTAGCGAACTGCAAGTCCGTCAGACATCACTCAAATAAGTTACAGGATGACATAGGGATAGTTATGAATGTAAATACAATCTTGGGCATATATTATGTTATGCAAGTTATTGTTTTAAGTGTTTTCTGACTTTGTGGCTAATATGAAGTCTCGCGCATAATAGCCGCTCGGTGAAACCTGTCTCCAAACAACGAAGTATTTCCTTCGTAACTACACTGATAACACTTTGTGTTTTTGTCAAACATTGGAGCTTTGTATTCATTCTGAAGGTTTATTGTTATTAATATAGAATAAAAAGTAACTGGGATATATCATTGTTAATTATCATTCAAATTTTAGGTAAATTTAGTTTAATTTGCATCTTATATGGATTTTATAAGGGAAATACGGATTTTGGAGGTTGGTTATACAGGTTTGATTGACCAAAGGTTGACATGTATGTAATAGCTTGACATGAGTGTTGACGAGATGCTGAATTCATCTACAGTCTGGGCAAGAAGAAATCAACCATGGTTGATACTTCATGCCATTCCTTGCATATTTACTTAATTATTACGTGTAAGATGAAATCGTTGCCAAAAATAAAGCTTTTTTTAAATGCAGGGAGAGAGAGCTTAGCTAGCCTTTTTAGCCCTGAATGTTTCTGTAAGACCTTTTATGCACATTTCTAATGCCAAATAATTCTGTCCATTAAATTACAATAGTTTTCCATAATTATATTTTGTTTTTTAAAGATTTTTTACAGCATAAATTCATTGGTGAACTATTTCAGATTTCTTTATGATGGTACACCCTCCCACTCATACATATCTCCATCTCATGCTGACAAGATGGCTTTAAGGAAATCTGAATCTGACATGTGTGTGTCACTTAAGGACATTGATGCAGCTCTGTCTGGCTTCCTGCTCATGGTGAAGCTCTTTCATCTTTATGGGCTTGACACAGCAGTCTCTTCTGCCACATTAGCTTGTGCTTCATGTAGAATGCTTCTGGATATGTTTTAAATGAGGAAAAGCATATGGAGACAGCAAAAGGGGAAGTTGCTTATCGGCTTTGACAGACGGAGAGCGAAATGGGAAAATATGTCATCCCCTCCCAGCAGCCTTCCTCATGCTCATGCTCCTGTTTGAGCAATAATCATTTAAAATTGTATCCCAATAGACAATTCCAAAGACATTTCTCCTGCCTTAGGTAATAATAATGCTTTTTTTTCCCCTTCACAGCTACCACCAATGGTGGGATTTACAATACATTTTATTGATTTGATTATTTCACATGATATGTTTGTTAGGACTAGGACTGTTTTGGCCTCTAGAGGCCGCTGTTATTTCCTTTTCATGTCGTGTTTATTTTGGCCTCTAGAGGCCGCCACTGTTCCTGTGTTTTGTGTTTGTGTTAATTGCCTAATTATCTTCACCTGTGTCCTTAATTAGTTTGTCTATTTATACCCCTGAGTTCAGTCCTCTTGTCACGGAGTCTTTGTGCTGTTATGTTTATCTCCAGTTTCCTTTGTACTGTGTTTTTTGATCTTCTTAGCTTTTGAATTTTTGCACTTTGCTTTTCTTTTGGATTATACTCTTTGGTTTTTTTTTGTCTTTTGTTTTGCCCTGTATATAGTGTATATAGTTTAAATAAACCTTTTGATTCTTTTTCTACTTCCGCCTCACGCCTCTGCATTTGAGTCATCCCCCTGGTGGCCTAGTGGGGGTTTGCTGGATTATCACACCAACGAACCAGGTTCGAATCCCAGCAAAACCCTAACAGAAAGACTCCGTCATGACCGACTCAGCAGAGGCTGCTTCAACTGTCTACCCGGCCAACCTTCAGGGAATTATGGCAGCTTTGACACGCTTCGGAGCGACCATGGACGCTCATGGACGTACACTCACCAGCCAACGTGAGGCCCTCGCTCGCCACGAGGAACTGCTTCAGCAAATTGGGAAAACCCTGGCACAGCTGACATCTCTGCCTGCATCTCCTGCTCCTGATCCAGTTCCTGCTCCTGATCCAGCTCCCACTCCTGCTCCAGTGCCTCCTGCAATGCTGCCTTCTTCACCTCGCGAACCCAGCCTTCCTGCACCACAGAGGTATGACGGCAAGCACAGTGAGTGCCGAGAGTTCCTTACCCAGTGTCAACTCACCTTTGAGCTTCAGCCTACCACCTACACTACGGATCGCCGCAAGATTGCCTTTGTGATAACCTTATTAGCTGGTAAGGCGCGAGCCTGGGCTACTGCTATCTGGCAAAGACAGGGACCTGAGTGCTTTGATTTCCAGCTGTTTTCTGAAGAGATGCTTCGGGTCTTCGATCAGGCAGACATCAGTACCGACGCAGCCCGAAAGCTCATGTCCATCCGGCAAGGAGGAAGCGTCGCAGATTACGCCATCTCGTTCCGAACACTCGCAGCAGTAAGTGGATGGAACGAGACTGCCCTGGTGTCAGCCTTCCACCATGGTCTGTCTGACCCCATCAAGGACGGTCTGGCCTCTATTGGATGCCCAAGTGACCTCGAAACCCTCATCTCACATGCTATTCGTCTGGACAACAGGATGAGAGAACGCCACCAAGCCTTGAGCCCCCCCAGCCTCCCTACCTCTACCTGGAGACCGTCTACCTCCTTCAGTGACTGTCCAGAACCCATGCAAGTGGGTCGTACTCGCCTCTCCGCATCTGAGAGGGAGCGCAGAAGGAGGGACAAGTGCTGCATCTACTGTGGCAAGCCTGGTCACTTCCGAGCATCATGTCCCGAACTCTTGGGAAAAGGACCGCCCCGTCCAGCCGAGGGAGGGTTGTGACGGGGCCTACCCTCTCTCCCGGACTCCCTGGCCAAGGAATCTACATCCCGGTCTCCATCTCCTGGGGTGAGTCTGTCCACTCTTGTCAAGCTTTGATAGACTCAGGGGCGGCTGGGAACTTTATGGATATTCACTTCGCCCAAAGCATCAATATTCCGACTGCACCTCTTGAAGTCCCACTGTCTGTGTCTGCCCTCGATGGCCAAGCGTTAGGTGATGGAAGAGTCACCCAAGTTACTTCTCCAGTTTTCCTCCAGTCTCAAGGTCACAAGGAAGAAATATCCCTGCACCTGATTCCTTCACCTGAGTTCCCAGTTATTCTAGGCCTTCCTTGGCTTACTCGCCACAACCCTCGCATAGACTGGGTAACAAGCCAGGTTGTGGAATGGGGCCCTGCATGCCATGCCTCTTGTCTGCTCTCTAGCTCTCCTGTGTCTCCTGCCGAGCCCCCTGATCTCACCGAGTTATCTCAAGTTCCCACAGAGTACTGGGATCTCAAGGAGGTATTCAGCAAGAGCAGGGCCGCCGTTCTTCCTCCGCACCGGGCCTACGACTGTGCCATCGACTTGCTCCCTGGGACTACCCCTCCTCGTGGCAGACTGTTTTCCCTCTCTCAGCCAGAACGCAAGGCTATGGAGGAATACCTCAAAGACGCCCTGGTCTCTGGGTTCATTCGACCCTCCACCTCACCTGCTGGTGCCGGCTTCTTCTTTGTTGGCAAGAAGGATGGGGGGCTTCGACCATGTATTGACTACAGGGGCCTGAACAAGATTACTGTGCGCAACCGATATCCCCTTCCGCTGATGTCCACTGCTTTCGACCTGCTCCAAGGCGCCACCGTCTTCACCAAGTTGGACCTACGGAACGCATACCACCTCATCCGTATCCGACAGGGAGACGAGTGGAAGACTGCCTTTAACACCCCGTCTGGGCACTACGAATACCAGGTGATGCCCTTCGGACTCACCAACGCACCAGCTGTTTTTCAGGCCCTAATCAACGACGTCTTAAGGGACATGATTAACCTATACGTTTTTGTCTACCTCGACGACATCCTTATCTTTTCCAAGACCGTGCAGGAGCACCACCACCATGTCCGCCAGGTTCTCCAGAGGCTGCTACAGAACAATCTGTTCGCCAAGGCCCAGAAATGCGAATTTCATGTTCCCGAGGTCTCCTTTCTGGGATTTATTGTACGGACAGGCCAACTCCAAATGGACCCTGCCAAGACCCTGGCTGTCCGGGATTGGCCTACTCCCAAGTCCGTTAAGGAGGTTCAGCGGTTCTTAGGATTCGCTAACTTCTACCGCAAGTTCATCAGGAACTTCAGTTCTGTGGCAGCACCCATGTCAGACCTCACCAAAGGGACAGGTGGATCTTATGGCTGGTCTCCTCAGGCAGAAAAGGCGTTCAAAGACCTCAAGGACCGCTTCTGCACGGCACCCATTCTGGTTCTCCCGGACACCTCCCAACCATTCATCGTGGAGGTGGACGCCTCAGACAGTGGTGTCGGCGCGGTGCTCTCTCAACGTTCGGAAGGAAAGCTGCACCCCTGCGCTTACTTCTCCCACCGCCTGAGTCCTGCTGAGTCCCGGTACGATGTGGGGGATCGAGAACTGCTAGCGGTCAAACTGGCCCTTGAGGAGTGGAGGCACTGGCTGGAGGGAGCACAACATCCATTCCTGGTTTGGACTGACCACAAGAACCTGGAGTACCTCCAGCAAGCCAAGAGACTGAACCCTCGACAGGCTAGGTGGGCCCTGTTTTTCAGTCGGTTTGACTTCACCCTCTCATACCGCCCCGGCTCCAAGAACACCAAACCTGACGCACTGTCCAGACTGTTCTCTGCCACTAACAGGGAGAATGAAGTCGGGCCTATTATCCCTGTGTCCCGGATTGTGGCCCCTGTCCGCTGGGGTATTGAGGAGGCTGTCCGACGAGCCCAACGCCAGGACCCCGGTCCTGGGACGGGGCCACCAGGCCTCTTGTACGTCCCACATCAAGCCCGGGCCAAGGTTCTCCAGTGGGGTCACTCTTCCCCTCTCACCGCCCACCCGGGAGCTCGGAGGACCCTGGACTTCCTGAAAAGATGCTTCTGGTGGCCTAACATGGAGAAGGAAGTAAGGTCATTTGTCCTGTCCTGTGAGGTTTGCACCAGAACCAAGAACCCACGACAGCGTCCCCAGGGTCTCCTGCATCCTCTGACCATTCCCCGGCGTCCCTGGTCCCACGTGGCAGTCGACTTTATCACGGGTCTCCCTGAGTCACAAGGCAACACGGTCATTTTGGTCTTAGTTGACAGATTCTCCAAGGCCTGCCGCTTCATACCACTGTGCAAACTCCCCTCTGCTCTTGAAACTGCGAAACTTTTGTTTAATCATGTCTTCCGAGTCTTTGGTCTTCCACAGGACATCGTCTCAGACCGAGGGCCCCAGTTCTCCTCCCGAGTGTGGCACGGGTTCTGCAAGGTCATCGGAGCCACTGCCAGCCTCTCCTCTGGGTTTCACCCACAGTCCAATGGTCAGACGGAGAGGCTCAACCAGGACCTGGAAACCACCCTGCGAGGCCTGGCTATGGATAACCCGACATCGTGGAGCACCTGGCTGCCATGGGCGGAGTACGCCCACAACACCCTGCAGTCATCGGCCACCAAGCTGTCGCCATTCCAGTGCCAATTCGGGTTCCAGCCACCTCTGTTCCCGGACCAGGAGGAGGACGCGGGGGTGCCCTCGGTCAACCAATATGTGAGACGGTGTCGCAAGACCTGGAGCAAGGTCAGGAAGACCCTCATACAGACCTCCAGAACCAACCAGACTCAGGCCAACCGCCATAGAAGACCTGCACACGCTTTCCGCCCTGGGCAGCGTGTTTGGCTGTCCACTAAGGACCTTCCACTGCGGGTGGAGAACCGCAAGCTTGCTCCTCGCTACATTGGCCCCTTCAAGGTGGTGCGCAGGGTGAACCCTGTCTCCTACCGGCTCCAGTTGCCCCGGACTCTGAGGATCAACCCCACTTTCCATGTTTCCCTGTTACGGCCCGTACTGACGTCTACGTATGCCCCTGCCCCTAGGAACCCCCCACCCCCCCGCATCTTCCAGGGGCAGCCTGTGTTCACTGTGAATCGCCTGCTTGACTCCCGCCGGGTCCGCGGCGGGTTGCAATATCTGGTGGACTGGGAGGGCTATGGTCCTGAGGAGCGCTGCTGGGTTCCTGCTCGGGATGTCCTTGATAAAGAACTATGTCGGGACTTCCATTCGGCCCATCCGGATCGCCCTGGGAACGTCAGGAGACGCTCCTAGAGGGGGGGGTCCTGTTAGGACTAGGACTGTTTTGGCCTCTAGAGGCCGCTGTTATTTCCTTTTCATGTCGTGTTTATTTTGGCCTCTAGAGGCCGCCACTGTTCCTGTGTTTTGTGTTTGTGTTAATTGCCTAATTATCTTCACCTGTGTCCTTAATTAGTTTGTCTATTTATACCCCTGAGTTCAGTCCTCTTGTCACGGAGTCTTTGTGCTGTTATGTTTATCTCCAGTTTCCTTTGTACTGTGTTTTTTGATCTTCTTAGCTTTTGAATTTTTGCACTTTGCTTTTCTTTTGGATTATACTCTTTGGTTTTTTTTTGTCTTTTGTTTTGCCCTGTATATAGTGTATATAGTTTAAATAAACCTTTTGATTCTTTTTCTACTTCCGCCTCACGCCTCTGCATTTGAGTCATCCCCCTGGTGGCCTAGTGGGGGTTTGCTGGATTATCACACCAACGAACCAGGTTCGAATCCCAGCAAAACCCTAACAATGTTTGAAATAATAGGCGGCACGGTGGTGTAGTGGTTAGCGCTGTCGCCTCACAGCAAGAAGGTCCTGGGTTCGAGCCCCGGGGCTGGCAAGGGCCTTTCTGTGCGGAGTTTGCATGTTCTCCCTGTGTCCGCGTGGGTTTCCTCCGGGTGCTCCGGTTTCCCCCACAGTCCAAAGACATGCAGGTTAGGTTAACTGGTGACTCTAAATTGACTGTAGGTGTGAATGTGAGTGTGAATGGTTGTCTGTGTCTATGTGTCAGCCCTGTGATGACCTGGCGACTTGTCCAGGGTGTACCCCGCCTTTCGCCCGTAGTCAGCTGGGATAGGCTCCAGCTTGCCTGCGATCCTGTAGAAGGATGAAGCGGCTAGAGATAATGAGATGAGATGAGATGTTTGAAATAAAGTACACTGGACTGGGGAAGCTTTGAGAAATGTTATCATTGAAATGATCATGGAATACATTATGGTAATGACTCACTCTCCTAACCAAAAGAAGCTGCTATATAAAATACAACAACAAGTTTCAAGTTTCCATCAGTGAAGAGTTTATAACATCAACGAAACTGACTTCATGTTAAAACTGTTAATGTTATAGTCATGTTGTCTGTTGTTGCCCAAATGAGGACGGGTTCCCTTTTGATTCTGGTTCCTCTCGAGGTTTCTTCCTCATGTCGTCAGAGGGAGTTTTTCTTTGCCACCG
Source organism: Neoarius graeffei (assembly GCF_027579695.1). NCBI lineage: Eukaryota > Metazoa > Chordata > Actinopteri > Siluriformes > Ariidae > Neoarius > Neoarius graeffei. The sequence continues at coordinate 37,290,285 of NC_083570.1, read as the reverse complement.
TCACCACAGGCTTGGTCATTGGGGATAGATGAGGGATAAAATTAGCTCATGTTTTAAGTCGTTCAAATTCTGTAAAGCTGCTTTGTGACAATATTTATTGTTAAAAGCGCTATACAAATAAATTTGATTTTACTTGACAACAAAAATTCTTTGCTTGGAGTTTTGGTGCCATATAGAACCATTTTTCATTTTAAAAACATTTTGATATCCCAATCACAATGACATTATCAAGTTAAGTCAAGTTTATTTGTTTAGCGCTTTTAACAATAAACATTGTTGCAAAGCAACTTTACAGAATTTGAATGACTTAAAATATGAGCTAATTTTATCCCTAATCTATCCCCAATGAGCACGCCTGTGGTGTCGGTGGCAAGGAAAAACTCCCTCAGATGACATGAGGAAGAAACCTCGAGAGGAACCAGCCTCAAAAGGGAACCCATCCCCATCCAGGCAACAACAACAACATGACTATAACATTAACAGTCCTAACAAAGTCAGCTTCGTTGATGCTATAAACCACCCACCGACGGAAACCCGAGCCCAAAACCGTTCACGACAACTGCAGTCCTAAAGTCAGCAAGTCAGCTGCAGTCCTAAAGTCAGCAAGTCAGCTGCAGTCTCCAGCCACAAAAGCACCACTGCAAGAGTCCAGAGCATCCTCCAGGCACGACCCCCAACTGTCCACATGGGGCCGGCCTCCACAGGAGCGATGCAATGAGACTCCAACCAGACACAGGGCACCAGGACGGATCAAGCAGGTCCGAGGAGCAGAAGAGGTCAGCATCTCGATCCCAGGACCGACATGTAACTCAGAGGGACAGATTTGGGGGGGAGGGGAAGAAGAGAGAGAAAACACAGATTGTTAGGTATGCCCAATGTCACCTGAATAAGTAGGAACAGTATACATATTGCACTGAGTACAAGCAGGGACTCCGGCAACTAACTATGACAGCATAACTAAAAGGGGAGAGCCAGAAGGTAACACGGGCATGAGGGAGCCCTGGGACATAAAGCAGCCAGCCACTACACCATCAACAAACTCGAGTGAGCAAGCGAGTGGGGACTGACAGCATCCATACATCCTAGTTTACCAAAACACTCTATGTCTGAGGACCCTCCAGATCTACACCTTTACCTCATAAACACCATTAACACAAGGCTTGACTAAACAGGTATGTTTTCAGCCTAAACTTAAACACTGAGACTGTGTCTGATTTCCGAACACTACTTGGAAGGCTGTTCCATAACTGTGGGGTTTTATAAGAAAAGGCTCTGCCCCCTGATGTAGCCTTCACTATACGAGGTACCAGCAGATAGCCTGCACCTTTTGATCTAAGTAGGCATGGTGGGTCATAGAGGAGCAGAAGTTCACTCAGGTATTGTGGTGCGAGACCATTCAGTGCTTTAAAGGTCAATAGTAGTACTTTATAATCAATACGAAATTTGATTGGGAGCCAATGCAGTGTGGATAAGACAGGGGTGATGTGGTCATATTTTCTAGTTCTAGTAAGGACTCTTGCTGCTGCATTTTGAACTAACTGGAGCTTGTTTATGCACTTATTTGAACATCCAGACAGTAAGGCATTACAATAATCCAACCTGGACGTAACAAAAGCATGAACTAGTTTTTCTGCTTCATGTAGTAACATTACATTTCTTATCTTAGCAATATTTCTGAGATGAAAGAAAGCTATCCGGGTGATGTTATCAATGTGAGTTTCGAATGAAAGACTGGGGTCAATAATCACTCTGAGGTCTTTTACTGCTGCACGTGAAGAAACAGAAAGGCCATCCAGAGTTACTGTGTAATCAGAAAACTTACTTCTAGCTGCATGTGGTCCTAGTACAAGTACTTCAGTCTTGTCAGAGTTAAGCAGAAGGAAATTAATAAGCATCCAGTGTCTAATGTCCTTTATACATTCCTCAATTCTATTAAGCTGGTGTCTCTCATCTGGTTTTGCAGAAACATACAACTGTGTGTCATCAGCATAATAGTGGAAACTAATACAATGTTTACGAATAATATCACCCAGAGGTAACATATATAAAGAAAAAAGCAGTGGACCCAAGACAGAAGCTTGTGCAACACCAAACTTTACCTCAGTAGGTCTAGAAATATCACCATTTATATCAACATACTGATAGCGATCAATTAAATAAGAGCTGAGCCAGGAGAGGGCCATTCCCTTAACTCCCACAACATTTTCTAGTCTATCCAGAAGAATGGAATGATCAATGGTATCAAATGCTGCACTAACGTCAAGCAACACAAGCAGCGAGACACAGCCCTGATCAGATGCCAACAGTAGGTCATTTACTACTTTAACCAGAGCTGTCTCTGTGCTATGATGAGGTCTAAATCCTGACTGATACATTTAATGGATGTTATTCCTAGGTAAATATAAGCATAACTCCTGTGCCACAGCTTTTTCAAGGATCTTGGAGATAAAGGGGAAATTTGATATTGGCCGATAATTGGGCAGCTGACAGTGATCAAGGTCAGGTTTTTTTTAATCAGGGGTTTGATAACTGCTAGTTTAAAGGATTTGGGTACATAGCCAATCCTAAGAGAATAATTTATTATTTTTAGAAGCGGTTCAGTTACTTCAGGTATTATCTGTTTGAATAGACGTGTTGATAAGGGATCTCGTACACAAGTTGAGGCTTATGATGCCGAGATTAATGAAAGTAATTCAGTTTCTTTTAGGTGAGTAAAATATTCTAATTGCTGATCTGATACAGTTATATTGTTAACTACAGGGTCACTTACATTGTCTGACCTTAAATTAGTAGTTTCAAATTTTTGTTGGATATTCTCAATTTTGTCATTAAAAAAATTCATGAAATCGTTGCTACTACATACTGCAGGTGTAAATGTGTCTATAATGGACTTATTCCTGGTTAATTTTGCTACAGTATTAAATAGGAATCTAGGATTATTTTTGTTATCTTCTATTAGGGAGGAGAGATATGTTGATCTAGCAGCACTAAGAGCTTTTCTATACTTGAAGCTCTCCTTCCACGCTAATTTGAACACTACCAATTTTGTTTGACGCCATTTATGTTCCAATTTTCGAGTGGTCTGTTTTAAAGTGTGAGTGTCATCATTATACCAGCGTGCTAATTTTTTTGTCTCTGACCATTTTCCTTTTAAGAGGAGCTACATTATCTAAAGTATGGCGGAACGTTGACTCTAAGCATTCAGTTGCCTGATCAAGTTCTGCAGGGGCTGACAGTGATCCAATCAAAGTTGATAACTCTGGGAGATCATTTATAAAGCTCTGTGCAGTAGTTGACGTGAATGTACGTTTAATACAGTAGTGTAGTGAGGTGCATATATTATTACTCAGACATATTTTGAATGAGATGAGATAATGATCTGAGATAACTTCAGATTGTGGAAGTATGACTATATTTTCTAAGTTTAACCCGAATGTTAGTATTAGATCGAGGGCGCGAACACAATTCTGGGTCGGTCCTATGACATTCTGATTAATCCCTACTGAATCTAAAATGGACACAAATGCTGTTTTCAAAGGGTCTTCTGGGTTATCGAAGTGAATATTAAAATCTCAGACAACTAAAGCTTTGTCTAAGGAAATAACCAGATCTCAGATAAAATCTGCAAATTCAGAAAGAAACTCAGAATATGGCCCCGGGGGCCTGTAAATAATAAGTAAGGGAATTAACTGGGTAGACCTATTTTTCAAGGCTGCATACATTATATGAGTATAAATAACTTCAACTGTATTAAATTTATAACCAGGTTTTTGTGTTACACATAGATAATCATTATAAGTAATATTATAATAATACATTATAATTGTTTCTGATATGTAGACTATTCCATAAAGCAATTGTTGTGTCCCAGATGTGGCAATCTTAAAATAGTGCCCTAAAAAACATCATAGGCATACAGTGGTGCTTGAAAGTGTGTGAACACTTTAGAATTTTCTATATTTCTGCATAAATATGACCTAAAACATCATCAGATTTTCACACAAGTCCTAAAAGTAGATAAAGAGAACACAGTTAAACAAATGAGACAAAAATATTAGACTTGGTCATTTATTTATTGAAGAAAATGATCCAATATCTGTGATTGGCAAAAGTATGTGAACCTTTGCTTTCAGTATCTGGTGTGACCCCCCGTGCAGCAATAACTGCAACTAAATGTTTCCGGTAACTGTTGATCAGTCCTGCACACTGTCTTGGAGGAATTTTAGCCCGTTCCGAAATATGGAACAGCTTCAACTCTGGGATGTTGGTGGGTTTCCTCATATGAACTGCTTGCTTCAGGTCCTTCCACAACATTTCGATTGAATTAAGGTCAGGCCTTTGACTTGGCCATTCCAAAACATTAACTTTATTCTTCTTTAACCATTCTTTGGTAGAACGACTTATGTGCTTAATGTTGTTGTCTTGCTGCATGACCCACCTTCTCTTGAGATTCAGTTCATGGACAGATGTCCTGACATTTTCCTTTAGAATTTGCTGGTATAATTCAGAATTCATTGCTCCTTCAATGATGGCAAGCTGCAGCAAAACAGGCCCAAACCATGATACTACCACCACCATGTTTCACAGATGGGATAACGTTCTTATGCTGGAATGCAGTGTTTTCCTTTCTCCAAACATAACATTTCTCATTTAAACCAAAAAGTTCTATTTTGGTCTCATCCGTCCACAAAACATTTATCCAGTAGCCTTCTGGCTTGTCCATGTGATCTTTAGCAAACTGCAAATGAGCAGCAATGTTCTTTTTGGAGAGCAGTGGCTTTTTCCTTGCAACCCTGCCATGCACACCATTGTTGTTCAGTGTTCTCCTGATGGTGGACTCATGAGCATTAACATTAGCCAATGTGAGAGAGGCCTTCAGCTGCTTAGAAGTTACCCTGGGGTCCTTTGTGACCTCGCCGACTATTACATGCCTTGCTCTTGTAAGGCACCATCTTTGTTGGTCGACCACTCCTGGGGAGGGTAATAATGGTCTTGAATTTCCTCCATTTGAACACAATCTGTCTGACTGTGGATTGGTGGAGTCCAAACTCTTTAGAGATGGTTTTATAACCTTTTCCAGCCTGATGAGCATCAACAACGCTTTTCTGAGGTCCTCAGAAATCTCCTTTGTTTGTGCCATGATACACTTCCACAAACATGTGTTGTGAAGATCAGACTTTGATAGATCCTTGTTCTTTAAATAAAACAGGGTGCCCACTCACACCTGATTGTCATCCCATTGATTGAAAACACCTGACTCTAATTCCACCTTCAAATTAACTGCTAATCCTAGAGCTTCACATACTTTTGCCACTTGCAGATATGTAATATTGGATCATTTTCCTCAATAAATAAATGACCAAGTATAATAATTTTGTCTCATTTGTTTAACTGGGTTCTCTTTATTTACTTTTAGGACTTGTGTGGATATCTGATGATGTTTTAGGTCATATTTATGCAGAAATATAGAAAATTCTAAAGGGTTCACAAACTTTCAAGCATCAGTGTATGTGTGTGTGTGTGTGTGTGTGTGTGTGTGTGTGTGTGTATATATAGTGCTCAGTGTAAATGAGTACACCCCCTTTGAAAAGTAACATTTTAAACAATATCTCAGTCGACACAAACAATTTCCAAAATGTCGACAAGACAAAGTTTAATATAACATCTGTTTAACTTATAACGTTAAAGTAAGGTTAATAATATAACTTCAATTACACATTTTTTCAGTTTCACTCAAATTAGGGTGGTGCAAAAATGAGTACACCCCACAACAAAAACTACTACATCTATTACTTTGTATGGCCTCCATGATTTTTAATGACAGCACCAAGTTTTCTAGGCATGGAATGAACAAGTTTTGATATGCAAGTATTATTTTGTATATTATCTGTTAATAGTGTGTGTGTGTGTGTGTGTGTGTGTGTGTGTGAACATATGTAGAGAGAGACATTAAATGTCCTCATTACATTCATCATCAGATGAGTCTGAATGGTCCATGAAAAATGGTCTTCATGACCTGAGGCTTCCAGCAGGCCATAAGTTGATAGCTGGGGCGAGATCAACTTCTTTCCAATTGCGTGAACGTTTCTAAACAGCAGCTTTATCCTCTCCAGCTCAGCCGACTTCATGACAGCCAGGGACTGAAAGCAATGCTGTCCTGTAGTGAACCAGCCGTCTCCTCCTGTTTTGATGTTATAGTACCGATGTGTGCATTTGACTTTTCGTGGTCCTTTATAGTTTCGAGTTTAAAATTACTGGTGCCTGTCTTTGCCAGACTTTCTACAGTCTTCGCAGTACATGGTTGTAGCGGGTATAACATGTGGGAGGAGCACAGAAGACCGCAGGACAGAGATCAGGATAAATATCAGGCTTTTATTGCCGTACTTTTCAGTCAGACACTTCAAAAGCAACACTCGGAGACTCCTCTCGGGAAGCTCCCCTCCGCTCTCACTCTCCCTCCTTAAATAGGGCGCGGTTTACTGGGGAGAACACACACAAAACACAGGTTAATTGCACTCAGGTGTAGCGATTCTGCCACTTACCTTCCCCGACTCCGCCCTCCTGTCACAGACCGGTGTTTGACCACGCCCCCGCTGCCACATAACCCCACCGCCCGACTCAGGCCGGGCGCCCGTCCGGCCCTCAGCCGACTCCCCCCCCACTTGACGGGAGAGGAAGTCCGCCACGACCATCTGCGCCCCGGCCTGTGGACCACCTTGAAGTTGAAGGGTTGGAGCGCCAGATACCAACGGGTGATCCGCGCGTTGGCATCCTTCATGCGGTGGAGCCACTGGAGGGGCGCGTGGTCCGAACAGAGGGTGAAAGAATGCCCCAGCAGGTAGTAACGGAGGGCGAGGACCGCCCACTTGATCGCCAGGCATTCTTTCTCGATTGTGCTGTAGCGCCCCTCACGCACTGACAGCTTTCGGCTGATGTATAATACTGGGCGATCCTCTCCCCCCACCTGCTGGGACAAAACAGCCCCCAGCCCTCTGTCCGACGCATCTGTCTGTAACAAAAAAGGGAGAGAGAAGTCAGGGGAGTGCAAAAGTAGCCCCCCACACAGTGCAGCCTTTACCTCAGAGAAAGCCCGCTGGCACTGCTCCATCCACTGGACCAGATCTGGCGCCCCCTTTTTAGTGAGGTCAGTCAGCGGGCTGGTGACGTCCAAATAATTAGGTATAAACCTACGATAATAGCCAGCCAGCCCCAGGAACTGTCTCACCCCCTTTTTGGTCTTGGGCCTCGGGCAGGCCGCAATCGCTGCTGTCTTATTAATTTGGGGACGCACCTGCCCGTTACCCAAGTGGAAGCCCAGATACCATACTTCCACCCGCCCAATCGCACACTTCTTCGGGTTGGCAGTGAGCCCCGCCCGCCTCAGCGACCTAAGGACGGCCCTCAGGTGTTGCAGGTGCCGCTGCCAGTCATTACTATAAATGATGATGTCGTCTAAGTAAGCGGCCGCGTAGGTGGCGTGGGGCCGGAGGACCCTGTCCATCAGCCGCTGAAACGTAGCGGGCGCCCCAAACAGCCCAAACAGAAGTGTGACGAACTGGTGTAAGCCAAACGGTGTGAAAAAGGCCGTTTTTTCCCGGGATAATGGAGTCAAGGGGATATGCCAATATCCCTTCATCAAATCCAGTGTCGAGTAAAAGCGAGCCGTGCCTAGTCGATCGAGCAGCTCATCAATACGAGGCATTGGGTACGCGTCGAATTTAGACACCGCGTTGACTTTTCTATAGTCCACGCAGAACCGGACCGAGCCGTCGGCCTTGGGAACCAAGACCACCGGGCTGCTCCAGTCACTGTGGGACTCCTCGACGATGCCCATTTCGAGCATGGCCTGAAGTTCTTCCCGAACCACCTTTTTTTTGTGTTCGGGTAATCTATAAGGACAGCTATGCACTACCACCCCCGGGGGCATCTCTATGTGGTGTTCTATGAGGTTGGTGCGACCGGGCAGAGGCGAGAACACATCCGAAAACTCGGCCTGCAACTGGGCGACCTCCGTGAGTTGGGTCGGGGAGAAGTGGTCTCCACAGGGGACCGGAGAGGTGTGAGATGCCAATGACCCTTTTTGGACCTCCGGCCCCAGCTCTGCCTTCTCCGGAACTACCGACACCAACGCCACGGGGACCTCCTCGTTCCAGAGCTTCAGCAGATTGAGGTGGTAGATCTGTAGCACCCCCTCCCTGTCCGTTCGCCTAACCTCATAGTCGACGTCCCCAACTCGCCGTGTGATCTCAAAGGGTCCTTGCCACTTGGTGATTAATTTGGAGCTCAACGTGGGCAACAGGATGAGTACCTTATCTCCCGGAGTGAACTCTCTAAGGCGCGTGCCCTTGTTGTACAGGCGGGTTTGCTGTTCCTGGGCCTGCTGCAAATTCTCCTGAGTTAGGTGGGTGAGCGTGTGGAGTTTTGCGCGCAGATCCATAACGTACTGAATTTCGTTTTTGCTCGGTGAAGGTCCCTCCTCCCAATTTTCCCGCAGTACATCTAAGATGCCGCGCGGCTTATGCCCATATAATAATTCAAACGGGGAGAACCCCGTGGAGGCTTGGGGGACCTCTTGCACTGCAAACAACAAGGGTTCGAGCCACTTATCCCAGTTACGTGCGTCCTCACTTACGAATTTTTTGATAATATTCTTGAGGGTGCGATTGAACCGTTCAACTAAACCGTCCGTCTGTGGGTGATACACGCTGGTGTGGATTGGCTTAATACCCAGTAGCCCATACAGTTCGCTCAGTGTTCGTGACATAAACAAGGTGCCTTGGTCAGTCAGAATCTCTTTCGGGATTCCAACCCGGGAGATGACGTGGAAGAGGGCCTCTGCAATACTACGTGCAGCGATATTGCGAAGAGGCACCGCTTCCAGGTATCGCGTTGCATAGTCCACCAGAACCAATATAAAGCGGTACCCTCGTGTTGACCGATCTAATGGCCCGACGAGATCCATCCCAATTCTTTCAAACGGGGTCTCGATTAATGGTAGGGGGCGCAAGGGCGCTTTTGGAATGGCCGCTGGATTTACTAACTGGCATTCGCGGCACACCGTACACCACTTACGGATGTCGCTGCGAATCCCCGGCCAATAGAATCGGGCCATTATCCGGGCGAGTGTCTTATCCTGCCCGAGGTGTCCCGCCATGGGATTAAAGTGAGCCGCCTGGAATACCAATTCCCGGCGGCTCTTTGGAATTAACAACTGGGTGACTCGCTCCTTCATCTGAGTGTCCTGCGTCACTCGGTATAACCTATCCTTCAAAATGGAAAAATAGGGGAAGGACGGGGTGGCGTTCGGCTGGAGCGTTTGACCATCGATTACTCTCACTTGGTCAAACGTGTGTCGCAGAGTCTCGTCTTGCGATTGTTCCAGTGGGAAATCCGCGAGGGATTCCCCAATAGAAAGAGGAGGGGCCGGGGGCTCCTCACTCTGTCGCGGAGATGACGTAGACGGCTCTGCGACCGCAGCTCCAGCCAAAGCGACACCGGGACCCTCCCCTGACAACCGGCAGGACCCACTCTTTACTAGGCGTGCCATCAACCCCCGAAATCCCGGCCAATCAGTCCCCAAGATCAAAGAGTGGGTAAAGCGAGGATTAACTGCCGCCTTCACTATCGATTTTTCCCCTCTGAAATGTATGTGGACCGACACCAACGGGTAGCTGTGAATATCCCCGTGCACACACAACACCTTCACCCCTTGTGCTCCCCCCAATGCCTTGTCTTGCACCAGGCTTTGGCGGATCGAGGTCTGATTGCAACCCGAATCCACCAATGCCTGATATGTCGCCCCTTGTACACTTACCGGTATGCGATACACTCCGGCCTGATCGAGGGCAGCCTCTGGCGCGTCAGGGATCCGCACCACCGCCCCCACCTCCATCGCTGCACACTGTTGCTGCAGGTGGCCCGGTTCCCCGCAGTGCCAGCAAACCGGCCCGGGCCTTCCCTCTGCAGCTGTGTTCTGAGGGTCACTCACCTGAGGGGGGGGAGAGACAGACACAGAAGGGAGAAACAAGAGGGCACCACGGGTGCGGCGGGCCGGCTGGGGTGGAGCCAGCCCCCGCCTCCGTGGTGGGGGAATGGGGCGAGGATGGGACACGGGAGGAGGGGGAAGAGAGAGAGAGAGAGAAGAGGAGAGAGAAGACGATGTCATCCATTGTCCTGCCGCCGGGACAGCCGCCAGATGATCCTCCGCCAGTCCTACGGCCTGATCCAGCGACGCCGGGCGGTGGCACTGGACCCACTCCGCGGTTCGGGCGGGTAGGCGGGCGATGAACTGTTCCAGCGCCACCTGGTCGATGATTCCCTCAGCGTCGCAATCTTCGGCCCTCAGCCACCGCCAGCAGGCGTCCCGGAGCTGCTGGCCGAACGCGAACGGGCTGCCGACTTCCTCCATCCGCAGCGCGCGGAAGCGCTGGCGCTGCTGCTCCGGCGTGCGCCCCACGCGCTGGAGGACAGCCCGGCGAAGATCGGCGTAGGCCAGCCGGCGGTCGGCGGGGAGCTGTAGTGCGGCCAACTGCGCCTCTCCTGTCAGGAGGGGGAGGAGGCGCGCCGCGCGCTGCTCCATCGGCCACCCTGAGGCTTCGGCGACCTGCTCGAACAACGCGGTGAAAGCCTCGGGGTCGTCCTGCAGGCCCATCTTGGTCAAGGTGAGGGGAGATGGGCCCGCGGCCGGGGCGCTGGTGGACCCCGCCGACGCGAGGAGGCGCCGGAACGCCTCTCGGTCTTCCTGCTGAGCCAGCCCCAGGGCTTTGAAGCGGCGCTCCTGCTCCTTCCGGAGTGTGACGAGTGCCTGGTGCTGGCTCTGCTGAGCCGTGGCGAGGGCGTGGACCAAGTCCGCGAACGGAGAGGATTCCATGGGGCTGCAGGACAGGTGCTCCACCTTTCCCGGGTTCTGGCACCACTGTAGCGGGTATAACGTGTGGGTGGAGCACAGAAGACGGCAGGACAGAGATCAGGATAAATATCAGGCTTTTATTGCCGTACTTTTCAGTCGGACACTTCAAAAGCAACACTCGGAGACTCCTCTCGGGAAGCTCCCCTCCGCTCTCACTCTCCCTCCTTAAATAGGGCGCGGTTTACTGGGGAGAACATACACAAAACACAGGTTAATTACACTCAGGTGTAGCGATTCTGCCACTTACCTTCCCTGACTCCGCCCTCCTGTCACAGACCGGCGCTTGACCACGCCCCCGCTGCCACAATGGTATTTTCGGTTTTGCTATGAACTAGCCAATCTCGCCCCAACTTCCATTTGTCATTGAACTGTCTTATCTTCCTATTAGCGTCTTGTGCATCTCCATGGCTGCAGCCAGCTCTGAGGCCCCCGTAGTCCGGACCTCGGTCATTTTTAAGAGCTGAAAATACATTTGTACGCTAAATATTCAACTGGATAAAAAAACAAAGAATAACATTAAAACATCTCCGTAAAAAGTGCATTGTTAATTATGTTAAACACTGATTCTGTCTTCTGTGTCTGTTTCGTGCACGCGGCTCTGAGACCAAGAACACAAAACCGAATGAGCGCGTGACTCGGGGGAGAAATGCAGTGCAGCAGACACGGGGTTTCCATGGTAACCATCAGCACACTTTCATCAAGCTGTTAAATTTACATTTTCGAAGCAGTGCAGTTGTAGCCAGAGGCGATTCTAGAGTCTGTTGTGGCCCCAAGCAGAAATTTCCAGGGGGCCCTTCTGACCAGTGTTCATCACCAATATGTTATAAATAATCTGACACCAATGAAAAATGTATGAAACCAAAGTTTTTTAAATTCTAAATGTGAAAATACAATGGTAAAGAACAATAAAAACAATAAAAAACAAAATAAATAAGCCCTCAGGCCCTGACTCTTGGGGGGCCCCTGGGCCAGGGGGCCCTAGTAGTTGCCTGCCTTGCCTGTTCACAAGCTGCACATCTGGATGTAGCCTGCCTTGTTTGTAATTTTAAAAATAAATCATTCAATAAGCCAAAGCAATAGAGCGGAAAGTTTAAACTTATGTTTGCCTTGGATAATTTTGCCTAAAACATGGTGGTGTCTACTGATTTTTTTCCGAGAATTTTTTTTTGTGTGTGTAGGTGTAACGGATGCCAGATTGTTAATGTATCTTAGTTCCATAGGCTACATGGTTAGGGTATCTTTTGTTCTCATTGCTTGGGCCAGATCAAACCATTAAACAAGCTTAAATTATTCTCACTCTTGCCACATACATGATTTTTTTTTTTCAAAACTGATGATATTCAGTTCAAACACCATTAAAAGTAATTTCAGGAATAGATCTCTTGTGTGGCGTGTAATTCACCCCGCTCATTTAAATATGTCGAATATTTTTCGGCGCGCGCTTTGCGCATCATGAACCTCGGTGATTTTAAAATGCTGCTCCGGCCCTGCTCATCTCTGCCCCTTTTTTCCTGAGCAGCAGGGTTTGAAACTCCAGCTATATGCTGCCACATCGTGTACTTGTCAGCCGTCAGCAACTTTGTTGCTTCGTTCATTAACCGCAGGTTACCGTATCATTGATTTTATCTGAGACATTAACGAACGTTCTAAACTATTCGAACATGTTGTGTCAGAATGTTTATGCAGGTGCTCATGGGAGTTGTAGGCGTGTAATATTACATTGCAATGGGTTTATTATATCAGATGCCTTCAGAGAAAACTACAATTAAAATATATTGTCATACCACAGAATAAACCACCCGCCAAAGTGGCTCGTGAGACTAAAGTCATTACCCGCCAAAGCCGAATTTTACCTGCATTTGGCGGGTGGGCAGGTGCTAATGTAAAGCCCTGCTACTGGGACTCTATAGTCTGAAGTGATGAGGCCAAGATAAATGTTTTTGGAACTGATGGCTTCAAAACTGTATGGTGTCACAAAGGTGAGGAATACAAAGAAAAATGCATGGTACCTACAGTGAAACATGGTGGTGGCAGTGTCCTTATGTGGGGCTGCATGAGTGCTGCTGGTGTCGGGGCGCTCCATTTCATTGATGGCATCATGAATTCACAGATGTATTGCTCTATAGTGAAAGAGAAGATGCTATCATCACTCCGTGCCCTTGGTCGTCATGCACTTTTCCAACATGACAATGATCCTAAACACACATCTAAGGCCACTGTTGGATTTCTGAAGAAGAACAGGGTGAAAGTGATTCAGTGGCCAAGTATGTCTCCTGATCTGAACCCAATTGAACACCTATGGGGAATTTTGGAGAGACAAGTTGAGCATCACTCTCTATCCCGCATCCAGTCACTAAAAGAGGTCATTGTTGAAGAATGAAAAAAGATTGATGTTGCAACATGTCACCAACTTGTTCATTCCATGCCTAGAAGACTTGTTGCTGTCATTAAAAATCATGGAGGTCATACAAAGTACTAGATGTAGTAGTTTTTGTTGTGGGGTGTACTCATTTTTGCACCACCCTAATTTGAGTAAGACTGAAAAAATGTGTAATCTAAGTTATATTATTAACCTTACTTTAACGTTATAAGTTAAACAGATGTTATATTAAACTTTGTCTTGTCAACATTTTGGAAATTGTTTGTGTTCATTGAGATCTCATCTCATCTCATCTCATTAGCTCTAGCCGCTTTATCCTGTTCTACAGGGTCACAGGCAAGCTGGAGCCTATCCCAGCTGACTACGGGCGAAAGGCAGGGTACACCCTGGACAAGTCGCCAGGTCATCACAGGGCTGACACAGACACAGACTACCATTCACACTCACACCTACGGTCAATTTAGAGTCACTAGTTAACCTAACCTGCATGTCTTTGGACTGTGGGGGAAACCGGAGCGCCCGGAGGAAACCCATGTGGACACGGGGAGAACATGCAAACTCCACACAGAAAGGCCCTCGCCGGCCACTGGGCTTGAACCCGAACCTTCTTGCTGTGAGGCGACAGCGCTAACCACTACACCACCGTGCCGCCTGTTTATTGAGATATTGTTTAAAATGTTACTTTTCAAAGGGGGTGTACTCATTTACGCTGAGCACTGTATATATGCTTACATTTGCACAGGGATGGAAAAGGGAGTTGATTTTGAAAAGAATGAATGACACATTGCAAACGTTAATTTCCAAGTAACATAGTTTATTACATTTCATTTTTAAATATTTATTAAAACACTGCACTGGCTACTTATGTCAAATTAACTTAAACATGCTTAACTCTAAATTAATAATACAAATGGCAACTAAAATATCATTTCAGACAACATAAGCATGTAATATGCTGTAATAAGCACCAGTTTACAATAGGCCCATCCATGCAATGACTGGTATTCCTGATGTCAAAATGTTTATTAATGTTTGCTCAATTACAAAAAAAGAATTTAAAAATTTGCACTAGCAAAATGTCTTACATACATACCCTCACTGTCCACTTCATTATGAACAGTGGTACAACTGTACTACTCATTTATGCATATCATATACTCATTTATGCATTTATCCAATCAGCCAATTATATGGCAGCAGCACAATGCATAAAATCATGCAGATGTAGGTTAAGAGTGTCTGTGTTCACATTAAACACCACAATGGGGAAAAGTGTGATCTCTTCACATACAGTACATAAGTGTGGGTAGAGAAGCAGCTTTGGGACCCGAAGGTTGCCAATTCGATTCCCTGTACCGGCAGGAAAATTGTGTGTGGGTGGGGGGAGTGAATGAACAGCACTTTCCCCTCCCTCTACACCCATGGCTGAAGTACTCTTGAGCAAGGCACCTCCACGGGTGCTGCAGCACAGCTGTCCACTGCTCTGTGTGTGCGCACTGCATCAGATGGGTTACATGCAGAGAAAAAATTTCACTGTGCTTTAATGTACATGTGATGAATAAAGGCTTCAAATTCCTAAAAATTTATAAAATCTCTATGACTTTAACTGTGCCATGTATGTTGATATCAGATGGGTTGGTTTGAGTTTTTCAGAAATTGCTGAATTCCTTGGACTTTCAGACACAATACTCTCTAGAGTTTACACAGAATGGCATGAAAAACAAACAAACAAACAAACAAACAAACAAACAAACAAACAAAAAAAGAACCACATTTCATTAGGTGGGAACAGCTTGTTGATAAATGAGGTCAGAGGAAAATGCCCAGATTGGTTCAAGTTGCCAGAAAAGACATAGTAACTAAAACAGTTATTCTTTACAACCATGGTGAGCAGAAAAGCATCTCAGCATGCACAAAACATTGAATCTTGAAGTTGATGTGCTACAACAGCAGAAGACCACATCAAGTTCCACTTCTGTCAGCCAGGAACAAGAACCTGAGGCTATCGTGGGCACAAACTCACCCAAACTGGACAGTTGAAGATTAGAAGAGAAAAATCACCTTGTCTTTTTCCTGTCCAGTTGATTGTTGATCAGCAGTTTCTGAAATACTCCAACCAACCAATCATTTTTCCCTATTCTGGTATTTGGTGTAAATATTAACTGAAGCTCCTGACCTTCATCTGCATAATTTTATAAATTGTGCTGAGTAAGTTCATGTGTTTGCAAATGTATCTATAGAATAGCTACATGAAAAAGCTAATGAAAAAATATTTTTAAAGAGCTCTCCTAAATTAAAAAGAAAAAAAAAGGTGAGGATATTAAGGCAAGAAATTAGCTTGAATATTAGCTTGCTAGCTTTAGATATCCATCCATCCATCCATCCATCCATTATCTATAGCCGCTTATCCTGTTCTACAGAGTTGCAGGCAAGCTGAAGCCTATCTCAGCTAACTGTGGGCAAGAGGCGGGGTACACCCTGGATGAATTGTCAGGTTATTGCAGGGCTGACAAAGAGACAAACAACCATTCACACCTGTAGGTGCAATAGACTTATCGAATCAGTCTCATGTAAAAAGGAATCAGTCTCATAAATTCATTAATCATTAATTCAAGTGTCTAATAGTTTATAGCTAAACTATTAAAATCAATGGAATAACTTAGTGGTGATGCTGCTATAGTTTTAGTGAGTATTGTAGCTCTAATGTAATACATTTACTCTAGATCTATAACATTCATATGACAACCAAATGGACGAAGGCAATTAGAATACTTGTTTGGCAGAGGTTGGCACTCAGTGAATGTTGTAGCAATAGACAGGACACAGTTTACTCCAAAGGTACCATTTAGTGAAATAGCTGACACGAATTAGCAAACTAATACTGATCAGATATAGCAACAATAGCAGCCAAGGAATAATTCAATATGATACAATGTATACAAGTAACAATCAGTAGTGTATAAAGCAATAGTCAGTAGTAAGTAGAATAATAACCAGCAGTAAACCGAGTAAGAAATCAGCAGTAAATACGATGATAACCAAGGCACTAATGGTGACCAGAAGTAATGGGCTATATGCAAATGTTACAGTGTAGGGGCAAGTGAATGCTAAAATGTGAGAGGGAAATCACGTATTTATGTGTGTCTGTGTGAGAGTGTGTGTGTGTGTGTGTGTGTGTGTGTGAGTGAGTGTAGGTGTGTGCGTGTATGTGTGCAGTTGTGCACTAATGAGATGAGGAGGAGCTAGGGAGAGAGAGAGAGAGAGAGAGAGAGAGAGCATGCGCAGGCTCACAACAAGGAGGAGGGGAGTGAGGGAACGAGGCAGTGTGTGGGCGAGAGATAGGCATGGTATGTAAATGTAGTGCACAAGCCTTTGTGCTAGGCACTGCCTAAAGGGGGATGGACAACAAGGAGAGTGCACGAGGGAGAGAGACAAAGGATCTGTAGCTTAAAAACTAGTCCCAGCTAGGCCTTAAACCCAAACTTCTACTCAACCCTTAGCTACTCCTGAAATCCCAATGTTGAAGGGTATAGTGTGATGGAGGGAGTGAGAGAGAGAGAGAGAGAGAGAGAATGCATGCATGATCTGACTAATACGAATAGTAAACAAAGCAAATCAAACAACACACAGTCTAAGACCGGCTTTCATGTGAATCAAAATGTATACATTTAAACCATGAATGAATGCAAATAAACAGTACTCTTCGCATTAACTAGCCACGGCTAAGACTAACAATTGCCCAGATGCCAACCTTACTTGAGATCGCTCTTGCTTGGCGACTGAAAGTGTGCCGTCTGTTATCTGAAGACAGCGCTGAGAGCAGATCTAGGGAGAAAACAGTTCTGCTCCTTTTGCTTTTACAGCTTGTCAGCTGAAGAGCTTCAGTGTCCCGTCAGTCATCCGATGATCTGGAAGGAATCTTGCTTGTAGTTTGTCGACTTTACGAAAAGGAAAAGCATTCCGGTCACCTTTTCTCTTTAAAATACTGCATGGGCTGCAGTAACTAACTGGTTCAGTTATTATTACAACTATGCGAAGATCAAATACATTGAACTTTGGCTAAAGGTCCGGTATCAATAGCTCGTTCTTTGTTCTTTGTTCCTCTTTAGCACAGATGCAACGGCTTCTCTTTCACGCATGGGGATCCACCTCCAGAGAGAAAGAATTTTGATTCTGCTGTGGGTTTTAACTGTATCATCTCTGTATCCAATACCATTACAGGGAGTTAGAAGAATGGGCAGAGATAGAACATAGCATCGAGTTCAATGCTGTAACAGTGGAAGGGGAGAAGATGGGCCATAAAGTAAAGCAGGGAATTGTGGGTACTATGGCATGGCAGCCCCCCTACACACCTACGGTCAATTTAGAGCCACCAATTAGCCAAATCTGCATGTCTTTGGACTGTGGGGGGAAACTGGAGCACCCAGAGGAAACCCACGCAGACATGGGGAGAACATGCAAACTCCACACAGAAAGGCCCTCCCCGGCCGCTGGGCTTGAACCCAGGACCTTCTTGCTGTGAGGCAATAGTGCTAACCACTGTGCCACCCTAGCTTTAGATAATGTAAGAGAATTAAGCACTGTAGCAAACCCCTGATGTGGGTGGAGTACAGAAGCATGGCAGGCAGGACCTGAAGTTCTTACAAACGTTTATTTATATATATATATATATATATATATATATATATATATATATATATCTTTTCAGCCTCACTCCCACACATGCGCACACACACACACATGCATTCTGGTTGGGAGCCTCTTTTCTCTGCTCTCCCCCTCCTTTTATGCTCCGTCCCTGTAACAGACACACACACACATTAATTGACAGCAGGTGGAATGACTTAGCCACTTACCTTCCATGACCCCACCCTCCATTCACAAACTGATGCTTGGCCATGCCCCCGCTGCCACATACCCCCACTGCCCGACTCAGGCCAGGGAGCCGTCCGGTGTGAAGCTGACTCCCCCCTGATGAGACAGGCAGTCCACCACCACCACCATCTGTGCCCCTGGACTGTGGATCACCTCGAACTTAAATGGCTGGAGGGCGAGATACCAACGGGTGATCCGTGCATTGGCATCTTTCATGTGGTGGAGCCACTGGAGGGGTGCGTGGTCCAAACAGAGAGTGAAAGGGCACCCCAGCAGGTAGTATCGGAGGGCGAGGACCGCCCACTTGATGGCAAGACACTCCTTCTCTATCGTTCTGTATTTGCTTTCATGCATCGAGAGTTTCCGGCTGATGTACAGCACAGGGCGCTCTTCACCCTCCACCTTTTGGGACAAAACGGCCCCCAGCCCTCTGTCCGATGCATCAGTCTGTAAAATAAAGGGGAGAGAAAAGTCAGGGGAGTGTAAAAGTGGCCCCCCACACAGTGCAGCGTTTACCTCAGAGAAGGCCTGTTGGCACTGCTCCATCCACTGGACCAGATCTGGAGCCCCCTTTTTAGTGAGATTGGTTAGCGGGCCAGTGACGTCCCAATAATTAGGTAGAAACCTACGATAATCACCAGCCAGCCCCAGGAACTGTCTCACCTCCTTTTTGGTCTTGGGCCTCGGTCAGGCTGCAATCGCTGCAGTCTTGTTAATTTGGGGATGCACCTGCCCATGACCCAAGTGGAACCCCAGATACCATACTTCCACCCACCCAATTGCACACTTTTTCGGGTTAGCTGTGAGGCCCGCACGCCTCAGCGACTTTAGAATGGCCCTCAGGTGTTCCAAGTGCCGCGGCCAATCATGGCTGTAGATTATTGTATCATCCAGATATGCGGCCGTGTTGGCAGCGTGAGGGTGGATGACCCTGTCCATAAGCCGCTGGAATGTAGTGGGCGCCCCAAATAACCCAAAAGGGAGTGTGATGAATTGGTGTAATCCAAACTGTGTGGAAAAGCCATTTTTTCTCGGGATAGGGGAGTCAAGGGGATCTGCCAATATCCCTTTGTTAGATCCAGTGTCGAATAAAAGCGAGCAGCGCCTAACTGATCAAGCAACTCATCAATGCGAGGCATTGGGTATGCGTCAAATTTAGACACTGTGTTGACCTTTCTATAGTCCACACAGAACCAGACCGGCCCGTCGATCTTGGGAACCAGGACCACTGGGCTGCTCCAGTCACTGTGGGACTCCTCAATTATGCCCATTTCGAGCATGGCCTTGAGTTAATCCCAAACCACCTTTTTCATGTTTTCGGGCAAGCGATAAGGGCGACTACACATTACCACCTCCGGGGGCATTTCGATGTGGTGTTCTCTGAGGTGGGTACGACCAGGAAGGGGCGAGAACATGTCGGAAAATTCCTTTTGCAACTTGGCCACCTCTGTGAGTTGGGTCGGTGAGAGGTGGTTTCCACAAGGGACTGGAGTGGTCCGAGATGTTATCTTTTTCACCTCCAGCTCCAGCTCTACCTCCTCCGGGACTATCAATGCCAATGCCACGGGGACCCCCTCATTCCAGCGTTTTAAAAGGTTGAGGTGGTAGATTTGCAATGTCCCACCCCTATCCATTCGCCTCACTTCATAGTCAACGTCCCCGACTCACCGTGTGACCACGAAGGGCCCTTGCCGCTTAGCGACTAATTTGGAGCTCAACGTGGGCAATAATACAAGCACTTTGTCTCCCGGTGTGAACTCTCTAAGGCACGTGCCCCTGTCATACAGCTGGATTTGACGTTCTTGTGCTTGCTGCAAATTCTCCTGGATTAGGTGTGTGAGGGTATGGAGTTTTGCACGCAGGTCAAAAATGTACGGGATTTCATTTTTGCTAGGCGAAGATCCCTCCTCCCAATTTTCCCATAGCACATCCAGAATGCTACGCGACTTATGCCCATATAATAATTCAAATGGAGAAAACCCCATGGAAGCTTGCGGGACCTCTTGTACTGCGAATAACAGGGGCTCAAGCCACTTATCCCAATTACATGCATCTTCACTTACAAATTTCCGGATTATGTTCTTGAGTGTTTGGTTAAATCGCTCTACTAAGCCATCCGTTTGTGGGTGACAGACACTGGTGCAGATAGACTTTATCCCCAATAACCCATACAGATTGCGCAGTGTGCGTAACATAAACGAAGTGCCTTGATCTGTCAGGATTTCTTTTGGAATCCCGACCTGGGAGATAAAGCGGAAGAGCGCTTCCGCAATACTGCATGCTGAGATATTGCAGAGAGGCACTGTTTCCAGATATCACATTGCATAGTCCACCAGAACCAGAATAAAGTGATACCCTCATGCTGACCGATCTAATGGCCCGACGAGATCCATCCCAATTCGCTCGAATGAGGTCTCGATTAGAGGGAGAGGGCACAAAGGCACTTTTGGAGTGGCTGTGGGATTTACTAATTGGCATTCACGGCATGCCGCACACCACCAACAGACATCCCCGTGAATCCCTGGCCAATAGAACTGGGCCATTATTCAGGCTAGTGTTTTGTCTTGCCCTAAGTGTCCAGCCATGGGATTAAAGTGAGCTGCATGGAATATGAGTTCTCTACGGCTCTTTGGGATTAACAGTTGGGTTATTTGTTCACTAGTTTAAGTGTCCTGCGTCACTCGGTACAATCTACCTTTAATCATAGCAAAATAAGGGAAGGTCAGTGCCGTGCTTGGCTGAAGAGTTTGACCATCGATTACTCTCACTTGGTCAAATGCATGCCGCAGAGTCTTGTCTCGCGACTGCTGTAACAGGAAATCCCCAAGGGAATCCCTGGGCTGCTCCTCACTCTGACGCGGTGCTGACGTAGACGGCTCTGTGACAGCTTCTCCAGTCAACGCCACATCGGGATCTTCCCATGACCTACTAGCCCAGGACCCACTACGTGTTAAATATTTCATCAGCTTTTTAAACCCTGGCCAATCAGTACCCAAAATCAATGAGTGGGTGAGACGAGGACTAACCGCCACCTTTACTTTATGCATTTGGCCCCGGAATAGAATACGGACAGACACTAAGGGATAATTGTGAACATGCACACACAATACTTTCACCACTTGTGCTTTCCCCAATGCCTCACCTTGCACCAGGTGTTGGTGAATTGAGGTCTGATTACAACCGGAATCCACCAAAGCATGATATGTATCCCCTTGAACACTTACCGGTATGCAATACATTCCAGCCCGATTGGGGGCGGTCTCCGGTTCGTTGAGGATCCGGATCACGGCTTCCACCTCCCTTGTGGAACCCTGATTCTGGAGATGCCCCGGCTCCCCGCTGCACCAGCATACCGGCCCAGGCTTTCCCTCTGCACCAGTGCTAAGGACATCACTCACCTGAGGGGGAAAAGACACAGACACAGAAGAGGGAGACGGGAGGACACCACGGGTATGACGGGCTGGCTGGGGAGTCAGCCCCCACCTCCATGGTGGGGGAATGGGGCAAGAGTGAGAGAGAAAGAGAGAGGGGAGAGAGGGAGGAGAGAAGAGAAATGAGGAGAGGTGCTTTCGTCTCATCCGCCTGTTGTCGGAACCGGCGCCAGATGGTTGTCCGCCAACTTGATGGCTCACTGGAGCGACGCCGGGCGGTGACACTGGACCCATTCTGCTGTTCCTTCCGGAAGTTGAGAGATGAACTGTTCCAGTGCCACCAGGTTGATGATCCTGTTGGCATCGCAGTCTTCTGCTGTCAGCCACCACCGGCAGTCATCCTGGAGTTGTTGGCCAAATGCGAACGGTCAGCCGACCTCCTCTAGCTTCCAGAACCGCTGGCAATGTTGCTCCAGGGAGCATCTGACCCACTGCAAAATGGCCCTCTTGATGTCGGCATAGTTGAGTCAGCTGTTGGAAGGGAACTGCTGTGCTGCGAGCTGCACCTCGCCTGTCAAGAACAGGAGGAGGCGAGCCATGTGCTGCTCAGTTGGCCACCCCCACACTTGGGCCGCTTGCTCGAAGAGAGCGATGAAGGCTTCAGGCACATCATGCGGGCCCATCTTCATGAGGGTGAAGTGAGGGGAGTCCAGGGTGGTAATGTTGGACGCCCCTGCCGATACCAGCAGATGCTGGAATGCTTGGCGATCTTCCTGCTGGGCCAGCATCAAGGCTTCAAAGCATTGTTCTTGGTCCTTCCAGAGGGCGGTCAGCGCTTGATGCTGGTTCTGCTGGGCAGCAGCTAGGGCATGGACGAGCTCCATAATTGGCAAGGACTCCATGGGGTGGCTCCCTTCCATACTCGATCCCGGGTTTCAGCACCACTGTAGCAAACTCCTGATGTGGGTGGAGAACAGAAGCACGGCAGGCGGGACCTGAAGTTCTTACAAACATTTATATTTTTTAAAGATATGTAGGTGTAATTAATGATTTTGTGTATTTAGGATTGGATAAGTGATCAATCTTTAATAATTACATGAAATCAGTCTCATTGAATCGTTTGAAGTGAATCAAATCAGTGAATCAAATCAGTGAATCAGTGAATCATTTAGTGAATCAGTGAATCATTTAGTGAATCATACCATTAATCCTGGTACTTAATAATAAATTACCAAACAGCTACAATGGTATCTTCCAAATTATTATTGATCACTTACCATATTACATAAATCATCCGCACCTTTCTTTGAATTCTTTGGGATATTGGGCAACTTCAAAGTATCGAAACAGCAGATAGACACCACACACAATTTCAATAATAATGGAGTTTATTATAACAAAGATAATAAAAAAAATTAATAAAAAAAAGGAAAAAAATTGAACAATTTAATAGCAGCAGAATTGAATCTCCTGTAAACAGAGAGTGTGTGTGTGTGTGTGAGAGAGGCTAGCTTAGGAGGCTAATCAGACAAAGAGATGCTAACCAGCATGTGCTTCGAATCTAGCAGACCATGTGGTTAGCTTGTAGGCTAATCAGACAAAGGAAAAGCTAGCTACATATACTTTCAGGCCTAGTGTGTAAAAGCTGAAGGCTTTAATTAAAAATAAACATTCAAACAGTCATCCGTGGTGCATATCTATATAGTCTTAAATGTAGGCACAGGATAATCTGCTATAAAGGCTGAATTGACATCAGGACTTATGATTTTTATTTGAACTAAAATACAAGCCTCATGATGAGAACAGAGGAGAGGGGGAGGGTTAGCTAAACATGTGCTCTTGGAAGACAAAGGGAGCTGGCTCTGCTTTCTTTCTAAGCATGCAAAGGCCCTTTTTGGAGGCAAAACATTCCAAACCGCTCACCCCTATTCCTGTAGTATCATTCAATCTACTGAAATCTTAATGAGGTCAGGATATGTGTGAGTAATGAATTAGAATGTTAAGAAAGAGAGAGAGAACATGCAAAACTTATGGATTAACCAATTTTTAAATCAACAAACAAATGATAGAGAACCAAAATTCAGTGTATACACTTCATTTAACTTCATATAACTTCACATTAAGTGAGTAACTAATTCCTAAGACTTAAACTTCTGCCCAATGCCAGTCTTACTGCGAAAAGTCTCATCTTCTGTAGAAAACACAGTCTCTCTCCGTGGAAATGGCAGGCTGGAGAAGTTTGTGCTTCGGTGGGAGAGAGAGATTTTCTTTGAAGAGGCTTTGTAGCTTGTGGAGAAGAACCCTGATAGCAGAGGGTCGTTGAAACGACGTAGAGTTTTGGTCAGAATGGTCGGTTTCCGTCGTACGTCAGAAAATCAACGTTGAAATGGCGCCGTGAAACGTCGATTTCTCCGCCGTCTGAGAGGGTTGATTTATCACCGTTGAATCAATGTGGGTAAAGGTTGATCTGTCGACCGTCAGAGAAGGTTTAATATACGACGTTGAACCATCGTCACTTTTGCCGGCCAGTTTTCAACATTGGTAGGATGAGTAACTGGCCCGTAGCCAGGGGGGATCGGAGGGTTCGTTCGATCCCCCCCCCGCGACACCGCGCCCCGGACACACACGCCTCAAGATTACTCAAGATTTATTCATTTGTTCATGTCCGATGAATATACATTGATTCACATTTAAATTTACAATATCAAATCCAGACTAATCAAAAAAGAAAAGTAGACTAAGTGAGGACGAGTTAGAAAAACGGGTTCATTTCTCCTATGTTTATGTTTACACGTTTTGTTCAGACTGCTTTACACCCCAATCCAGTGGGTGGCGGTAATGCCCCCATTAGACCCCTTTCACTGACGTCACCCGAAACCGGAAGTAAACAAACCCTGCGCCACATTGGAAGACCAACAAACTCGTGATTTGGGGGAAATAAAGGCAGCGCGCGGTATGTGAACCCACAAGGCACTTGGTTCATCATAAACCTACAATGGTAAACTTTTGTGCTGTGTTAGGGTGTTCTAACAAAGCTGATGGGAAAGGTGAAAAGAAGTCTTTCTACAGAATACCAGCTGTGATTGAGACACAAGCAAACCAAGGAGCTTTCTGCCAGGAGACAGAGAGAGGATTTAGCTGCTTTATGCAGAGCGGATCTGAATACTTCAAGTCTGTTTTGTTACTGGTAAGTCACTAGGCTAGAGTGTTGTAGAACATTTTTTTTAATGTTTACTGAATAAAAACATCCTTAATTTTATCAAATATTCTCTACTCTATATTTCATTTCTTTCTTTTGTTTTAATTTTCCTCCCTCCATCCCTCTTTGGATTTTAAATATAGTTTTTCCCCATGTCCAAATAATGAGGTAGGGTGGCATTTAGAAACCCATAGCCTACTGCTGACTTTCTTTATCAATGCTGCATCAAATTAATTTTGGTTATGTTTTTCTGTTTCCATGTACAGGTCTGCGCCGCAGGAGGAATAGGCCACAATTATAAATAAATCATAAAATGTTTCTAAGAACTTGTTCAAGTGTGTTCTGTTCCTTATAAATGTTAAAAGTTATGCCTCATTAGATAGCTTGACAAACATTAGGAGAGGTGCATTGTTGCATGCATTTTTATATCCTGTTGTACATTAAACAGGACGTAGCCTATGCACATTGATATAAATTAAGTTTCACTTTCATGGTTGAAGTATGCATGTGTGTGTTCATCCTAGGCAAGAGCCCCGATGCTTTATTGTTAGCTAGTTTAATTTAGCCTGTTTTGCTTAATTTGTAGCCTTCCTGTTGTACATAAAACTGGAAGTAAAGTTGGATGAATCATCGCCGAAAATTCAACTATAAATCGACCGAAATACGTAGTTGAATAAAGGATGAAAGGGGGTCTATTCTCTGTCGACCACCAGCCACTTTTCAACGTCGTTTCAACGGAAACTCATATGAGCAAAGCGGTGTTGAATCAACGTCGGTGATCAACGGTGATTCGACGGCGTATAGGTCGAAGAACATGCCGATGATTCCACGTCGAATCAACGACCCTCTGCTATCTGGGAAAGCTCTGATCAGACAGGGTTAGGACGGTCCAGCCGCTCCCAACACCAATAAAACTGCCTTTTGGTTGCAGTCTAGTACGTACTGAAAGAATAACTGAAAACCGGTTTATAACTCGCTTGAGTTAAAGCGCGCTGAAACGTAGTTTCGGACGGTCCGATGGTGAGCGTCCCTCTATGGTCTGCTCTTTGCTGAGTTCAGACACCAGAGACAAAGAAAAACGGGTTCGTCCAAGTCTCTTATGTGAAACCTGAAGAATGTGATGTATGTGATCCCGCCCAGGTGTGACGTAGGTCAACGCGGAAGTTGGCTGGGAGTTGTAGTTCTTAGACACAAGATGGCGCATGGTACCTACAGATATATATATATATATATATATATATATATATATATATATATATACACACATGCATTCTGGTCGGGAGCCTCTTTTCTCTGCTCTCCCCCTCCTTTTATGCTCCGTCCCTGTAACAAACACACACACATTAATTGACAGCAGGTGGAATGACTTAGCCACTTACCTTCCCTGACCCTGCCCTCCATTCACAAACATGCTTGGCCACACCCCCGCTGCCACAAGCACATTTCTACATTTTTTGCCTTTCAGTCGATATTACGAAAACACACACACACAAACAAACAAACACACACACACACACACACACACACACATATATATATATATATATATATATATATATATATATATATATGAGAGAGAAAATGAGAAAAGATGCAGATGAGATGAAGAGCAGGGAGAAGTAAAATATCTGTTCTTTCAGTACCAGAGTACATTGATCTAATCTGCCTCATTGGGCTGAGGTCTGACAGCATGTATATGTACTCATATGTTGCTTGGTGGTAGTTTGTTTGGGTGATTACACACACCAACTGATTCCAGAGATAATTACAGACAAGAAACTGAAGAGAGAGAAATGAAAAAAAAAATTAGAAGAGCTGTTAGGCTGATCTGGAGCTCAAGCTGCCTGTTGGACCCAAGAGAGATGTGGTGATAATGAATCCATTTTCTTATAAGAGAAGGAAGATTGACAGATTTTTTTTATAAGCTACCATGGTCTATGCATTACTTAGAATTGGATATTCCAGGCCCTGACACTTGATCTCACAGCGTAGAAGCTACAGTGCAAAAAATAACTACTGTATACTGTATTTGTGGACCCAGACCAAAGGTCCTCCTGATTTGTGCACAGGTGGGAGTGTAAACATTTGGATTTAGCATGATTCTGCTACTTAACTTGTTCATAAACTCAAGTGTCAAGCTGTGGATTAAAACTCAGTTTACACTGTGCACTTTTTGGCCTGATTTAGCTGTTGCACACTCTTTGAGATTGGTGGTCTTAGAATGCATAACATGATGTGCTCACCAGTGCTTGATTTAGTGCCACTGTGACCAAAGACATCCTGACTGGAAACCTTTATTAAAATCCCATTGTGAACACCAGTGGCGGCTGGTAGTCTTTCAAACAGGGGAGGCTGGTCGGTTACGATATTTCCAGATTTTAAAAGAAAAAACATCAATTTTGCCCATACTCTTGCCTCTGATCTGGCTGATTGTTGGCAGGGTCACAAACTGTGAAATAACAGGTTCTTTTGGCCCATTAGCCTACTGTCCAATATACATGATGGTGGTGTTGGGGGGGGGGTATATTTTAACATTTTATATTTTAAAATTCTGGCATGTTTAAAAATTGATCATTATTGAAAGCAGCTCTTTGTCAGGAACCTCAGCAGTAGAGCTGGGTGCCACACATTTCATTCAATGACACTTTCCCTATATTTTACTTATTTTGACTGAGAAATGTTTTATTGACAATTTTGATAACCCTTCACTTTTAATCCAGGTCTGTAGTGTGAAATGTTCTCGGCTGTGTTTTTGTTTAAAAATGTTTTCCAAATTGTAGCTGTGTTTAATTCATATCCAGAAAAATATATATTCCAATATAATATACTCAACATAAACATTTTAAATAGATTCTATATTTTTGGTCCATCCATGACATATTACTAAAGTAGCCTATTTACTGTTGTTGATGTGGGTCACTTGCTGTTAGCCAATTCACTTTCTTGTACCAGGAGAGCTAAAAGGAACGAGTATTATTCCCTACCTTTTTCACCAAGTCAATTTGAGGCGTTGGTCTACCCTCCTCTTTAATTTTTTCCTCGAAAGGAAGACTGGCAAATGGCTTCGCCAAAATTAAATCAGCAATGCTTGGCATCCGTGCGCAGCTTTCTTGCTAGCTGACTAGCCCCCTCAAGTTCAAGTTCAGTCACTCAAATAAACGAAATTTCTGGAACTAAGATAGCAAACTTGACAACACTATATTTACACTTTATTTACAATGAAAATATATACAAACTAAAAAAGCTGGTAGAAACCGTATGTAATGAATGAAATCGAAATGTAAGCTGATCTCTTACAATACACCACAGCACTTGCGAATCCGCATGGGACTGAACTGAAATTCACCGCTGCCTGTCTATAGTTGAAACGAGCTGTCAATCAAAGAAAATATCCGGCCGCTTTCACCAATCACCAGTCTCCTCGCGGAAACTGCCATGTCCCTCCCATGTGAGGCTCAGAGTCCGTAGGTGGGCGTTTTTGCAGTATTTGTCCAATAATCGTCTTGCATTTTGAGATTGAAAAGCGCAGAGCTCCCAAATGCCGTTGAAGTCCACTGAGGCTGGGAGTCCGTGGGAGTCCGTAGGCGGGCATTTTCGCAGTATTTGTCCAATAATTGTCTTGCATTTTGAGATTGAAAAGCGCAGAGCTCCCAAATGCCATTGAAGCCCACTGAGGCTGCGCTGCATCGCGCTGTCACGAGGGGAGAAACTCACGCACACATTAAAGTTATAAGGGCATTTTTAGAGGAGGCTGAGCCTCCCTCGTTGTCTTAGAGCAATCGCCCGTGGTGAACACTGTTATGGCACTCATTGAAATAAGTCACCAATAGGAGGAGAGGTTACAATACAAATTCTACAACATGGATAAATCTGCTGACAATTGTTCTATAGCAAGCACTAAATTCCTTATGGTGCCTACAATCTGTGAGATTTCAGCAATTTTACAAGTTTATTGCAAGCCACACTGTGCAACATGGAGCTAATAATCTTGGGTACGACATCAAGTCATACATGTCAACCTTTGGTCAATCAAACCTGTATAACCAACCTCCAAAATCCGTATTTCCCTTATAAAATCCGTATAAGATGCAAATTAAAATAATTTACCTAAAATTTGAATGATAATTAACTATGATATATCCAAGTTACTTTTTATTCAATATTAACAACAATAAACCTTCAGAATGAATACAAAGCTGCAATGTTTGACAAAAACACAAAGTGTTATCAGCGTAGTTACGAAGGAAATACTTCGTTGTTTGGAGACAGGTTTCACCGAGCGGCTATTATGCATGAGACTTCATATTAGCCACAAAGTCAGAAAAATCTGTTTGTAAAATTACGTTATAATGACCAAATACAATGAAAAGTATTTTTCCAGTCTCACCTGTGAAAGGTAATCCCATGTGATCTCGTTTGGACGGTAAACCTGTTGGTACAGTTAAACGTAGCACATGAATGAGGCATCTTTATTCTCAGCTACTGTCTAGACGCTATACCAGAGACGGTTGAAGAATCTCCACTTTGCCACATCCAATATGGCGGTGAGGATGACGTATGATTCTACGCAGAAGGCGGCGTCTATGTTTATATGTCTATGACTTCACGGTTGGCGGGATTCTCACAATGCGGTGTGTGCATGATCAAAAGTGGAACGAAGTCTCGCTACCACAAAATAACGCATGATTTCATAAGACTCTTTACTGGCTGTGTGTGCTGTACAGTATGTTTGTAAATGTTATGCGCTCTTTTATCATCGTGGGAATTGATTATAGCTCTAAATAAATATTGAAGTTTTTTTTAAAGAATCCGTATAACTTTATTTATACGCCTGTATACTACGTTTATTGAATCAAATCCATATAAAATATGGACATTCCGTATAGGTTGACATGTATGTCAAGTTTGATGTATGGAGACTGTATGATGATAACACCTCATTGTCGTCATCGTTGACAGCTG
This sequence comes from Neoarius graeffei, assembly GCF_027579695.1. Taxonomy (NCBI): domain Eukaryota; kingdom Metazoa; phylum Chordata; class Actinopteri; order Siluriformes; family Ariidae; genus Neoarius; species Neoarius graeffei. The sequence continues at coordinate 37,260,589 of NC_083570.1, read as the reverse complement.
TCCATCGCTAGCAATGATGACTGCTTTATTAGACTGTGCAGAAATAGAGATGGGCCATGAGGCCTGCACTAGAGCTCCTCTCCTAATGAAGCACCTTGCACAGTAAGGTAAAACAAATGATGTCATGCCCCCAACATGTTGTCTCTCTGGACCTCCAGACCTAATGCCAAGTGGTGCACAAATGTGCCACAGACCTGACGGGTATGGAAGTTGCCCCGCAGTGACAACTGACTTGTTGGGTGATGCCATCCGTTGGCCATTTGAGTGGCTCTTCTGCATGCCATCTAGTGGTGTGCCATTGACCCTGTTGGGTTCATCTGCCACATTGCACCAAAAAGTGCCCTGCTACCAGTGCCTTATTAGTGATGTACTATTTAACCCATAGTTGGAACCCAGGCAGGTGCTACCACTCTGGGTCAGAGTAGACCTGGGAGCAGTGGTAACTCCACTTTTCCCCATACGCAAGTCCTCCCAGACCTGAGACTCACCACTGGTTGCAGTTTAAAGACATACCCAGGACTATATGATGATAACACCTACTGAATCATATACTACAACACAATAATAAAATGCCATTGGCATGTGTCATCCATCTGTGCTGCTATAATGGTAAACATTGAAGCTAAGCAAGAATTCAGTCCTTGCTGGTTTGGCGCCAATGTTGTTGATCAGTATATCATTTCATGCTGCATTCCTATTGGTTGTTTAGTAGATGTAGGTCATAGCAGCATTCACGTTGTCAGATGGTCATTCTAAATTTTGTGACACTGTTCCAGGCTATCTTTGGTTGTAAGACCATAACAATGGCCATCTTTGAACCTCACTCACACAACAATGTAGGGACCACTGTTTTGGAGCCATGAACAAAGATATCACCATATTTCTTTCATGTTGGTCATTTTTCTTCTGGGACAGCCCAAAATCACACAGTGTAAACCCACCTTTAGCTATTCAGCAAGAAAAAAAAATCAATTCATGTTCTTCTTACACTTAACCTCTTACTCCCATTTGTTTTTACTCTTGTCTGCATTTATTCTTCCTATCCCCCGATTGGCTGCTGGCTCTCATCACTATGCAGACTGACTAAAGCCGGGGCGTGAGGATTTTTCACATAGTTGAACTGGCATACTCTATGTGTCACAAATTTCACACCATTCCTGAAGTAACACCCTTTCTAAAGTACTTCAATGTAACTTGGGAAGTCAGAGCTCGGAATAACAACATTTTTGATGTCTGTGCATTAAAGCTACAAAGTACGGAAAAACATTGATGCCTTGATGTTTGTCTTTTGTTAGCAACAAGTTAGCCAGCTAACTGTGATGAGTGATGTATATTTTCCCCCTCAAAACAGCAAACTGTATAGTCATATACATAGTGATGAGATAGATAAGATTTCACTATCCACACTGCTACAGCATAACTTGAACAGAGTAATTATTTCTGATTCCTTTTGATTCTCATGTTTTACCTTCATAAATTATTTTAGTCTAAAAATTACTTATTGCTGTTCAGAACTGATGGAATTAAAAAGAAATACCAAGGGAAAAGGCATGCTATTATGATACATGTATTCTGGCCCGCTGACGGGGGGGACAAACGGGTATGTTGTCCCGGGCCCAGGAATGGGGAGGGCCCAGAACTGGGCTCTCATGAAGTTGCGATTATTTTATTTCATTTCAAAATGTGTTGATTTGGGGCAGAAATGTGCTATACAGGGCTGTGAAATTTCCGCGGATTCTGTTGCGAAAAATATCATCTTCACAAAACGTCTATTTTTGCATTAAAAATCATTGGGGGGGTCTAGTCGGTTTTAATCGCCTTGCATGAGACCGGCGGCTCAATACAGCCGGACTCGCGGAGTTTTATGCCAGCTGAGTGTGGAACACATCTTGACTGTGACTCAGGAGCAGTGTTGCCAGATTGGGTGGTTTCCCGTGCATTTTGGTGGGTTTTGAACATATTTTGGGCTGGAAAACGTCAGCAGTATCTGGCAACACTGCTCAGGAGTGCATGACAGAGCTAAAAATAGCTATTGCGTGACCTGGCACCGCGTACGTGAATTTTGTACTTACAGGGTGTAAGATCAGACATAGTTAAGATGCCATCAAAAAGGAAAGCTAAGGAGGTGTTTGAGAGAGATGCAAAGAGGGCTAGAAAAGAACACACAGACAGACTGAAGGAAAAGATGAAAAATAACAAGTTTGCAAAACTGAAAGAGATGGTGTTAAAGAAAAGAAAATTAAAAGACTTTCATTAGATGCTGTTTGACAGACTATGAACATTTTGTAAATAGCTTTAATAGAGGAATGCAAATACTATAGAACTAATAACTAATAGCCTTACTGAAAGATGAATTGAAAGAAATAGCTGGGAGTGATGCAAAGAGGAATAGAAGGAGCCAGAAGTAAAAGAAAAGATGTAAATAATATATAAGATAAGAAACATTATTTTTTTTAAACTTTTGCTCTGTAGACAAGAGACATTGTGACAGATTCTTGGAAAAAGCCAGGACATAATACAAGAATTAAGTGTAATTTGGAAGACAACAGGTATCTCTCACTTAAATATTGAGCATGATTTTTCACAAAGTCATTTTGAAAGGCCCATCAAAGTTTTCTTTTATTAACATTTCTTTAAATTGTTAGTTACACATTTTTTTTACTTTTATTTTGATTAAGAAATAAAATACATAGGCACTTATTAGATATTTCAAGGTATTTTACATGGATCTTTCATCTTAAAAGAGAAAACTGTTGATAGGTATTTTATATGGCAAAATGAAGACCAAGACTAGTCAAATATTTACTTGTTGAGATCAATTTTTTACTTGCAGGAAATGCTCAGAATACACCATATAACACCTAAAATGGCTTGGTGTCTGGGGCCCTGCGGGCCCCAGACCCCCGGCTTATGCTGGGGGGCTGTGCCCCCCAGACCCCCCCTTTTCCTCGGATTTCTTATTTACAATTTCACAGCCCTGGCTATATTTGCATTCAATAAATGATTTCTAGATCTTTTGCCTTTATTGTCTTTGAAAAAGGCGTCAAGAACCCCCTACCACCCCTAATGCAAAAATGGTTTGGTCTGACTCTTTGATTAAGGGGAAAAAATGACATCGTTTGATCATAGACCTTCGACAATCGGCATGCGTACCATTTGCCAACATGCACAAGTCAGGAGCACAGAAAAGAAAAGAGAAAAAGAGAGGAAGAAACCAAGAGACTCAGGGGCTCACTGCATAAATATTTTAAAAAAGATTCGGATGATGCAGCAGGTACTAGCAAAGGCAGTGGGGCAGCTGAGCCAGGTAAGACACAGCCAACTTTTTCCAGCCCCGTAAAGTAACCCCAACCAAGGCACGCGCGGCACGCAATTCATGTTACAAACGAGGGGAGAGCAAGTCACACTGAACACCATATCAAATGCACAGGGCATTGAATCATTTCATAACCACAACGGCTTAATAACATTGTGTTCCATATATCTGATTGAAGCTAAAATGAAATGGTTGTTGACCGGTTGAATGGTTTTTGAATACCTGTCATTTAAGGGTTGGAGTGAGTAGAGACTGGGATAAGAGAGGTGGGTGTGTGTGTGGGTTGGCCCAGGGGGGAGGGTTGTTAGGGGGGCCCGGGGGGGGGGGGTTGTTGGGGGGGCCCATTCAGAGCATTTTGTCCCGGGCCCAGCCAAAGCTGTCAGCGGCCCTGCATGTATTTGTGTAATAGGTATTTGGTAATCTGCTCAGTATGGGTTGTACTGAAATTGTAATAAACTATAGAAGCTGACCATTTATTTATTTATTTATTACAGTTTCTTGGTTGCACATTGACACATCTACTCAGTAATTAATAGCTTGTTTGACACTGTAATCAATGTATTCTCTTCTTGATGCTTCTGCAGAAAATTGCAGCAGTCTGGACTGCCTGAAAATTAAGTCTTCATCTTGCTCCTCCGCATGTCAACTCATGAGTGACTAATAATAAAGAAAAAAAACCTTTTGCAGGACTCATTAATATTTTCAACATTTCTGTAAGAAACACTGCACATACTGTAACCTGAGCTCAGGATCAAACCAGGGACCCTGAAGCACAAAGACAAAGCAAGCCTACCCATTGCTCTGCTGTGCCTAAATAGTTCAAGCATGATAGTTTATTCTTGGCTATAGTTATCCTTTTTAAATATAAAACTCTGATTTATGGGTGGTGCAGTGACATAATGCACTGTTGCCTCACAGCAAAAAGGTTCTGGGTTCGAGCCCAGTGGCTGACAAGGGCCTTTCTGTGTGGAGTTTGCATGTTCTGCCCCGTGTCTGCATGGGTTTCCTCTGGGTGTTCTGGTTTCTCCCACAGTCCAAAGACATGCAGGTTAGGTTAATTGGTGGCTCTAAATTGACCGTAGGTGTGAATGGTTGTTTGTCTCTATAGGCCCTTTTCCACTACCCTTTTTCAGCTCACTTCAGTTCGCTTCAGCCCGACACGGCTCGCGTTTCGACTACCAAAAACCAGCACGACTCAGCTCGCTTCAGCCCTGCTTAGCCCCTAAAACTCGCACGGTTTTGGAGTGGGGCTGAAGCGAGCCAAACCGTGCCGAGTGAGGCTGGGGGCATGAGCAGACACTCCCCTGTGCACTGATTGGTGAGGAGGAGTGTCCTCACATGCCCACACACGCCCCGCGAGCACGCTGGGATCTGTAAACACCGCAAACCCGGAAGAAGAATAATTACGAATTACGAGAATTTCTGAAGCCTTATGTGCCTCGCCTCATCTATACGCTCTTGCCAGTATCTGTTGGCGTTGTCGGTGACAACAAGCCACAGCACCAAGACCAGCAACACTAACGACTCCATGTCCTCCATGTTTATTGTTTACTATCCGGGTCATGAGACTACCGCTTAAAAGATCACTGAATCAGTGACATACAGAGCATCGTGGACGAGTTCGCGGAGCGCAAGGCTCGTCGTATGCCCTTCAAATAATGCGCGCAGTAGGCTATTGATGTTTTATTATGAGCCATGTACAGTATGTCGCCTAATGTTTTTTTTGTTTCTGAGTTACATGTTCGTTTGAAGGACTTAATGTACAAAATAACATAGTTGCACCCCGTAGTGTTGAAATTGGTAAACACAGTGCATTCAGTGAGGTTTGCACCGCCCTCCTTTTATTTCTGACTCTTCCTGTCACCGTTGCAACCTCTGAGCGCTCATTCGTATGCCCTTCAAATAATGTGCGCAGTATAGGCTATTTATGTTTTATTATGAGCCATGTACAGTATCCTAATGTTTTTTGTTTCTGAGTTACATGTTCGTTTGAAGGACTTGATGTACTAAATAACATAGTTGCACCCGGTAGTGTTGAAATTGGTAAACACTGCAGTTGCGGACATTTTGTAGCCTAAAATGATGTTATGATAAGCTTTAATAAAGGGCCTGGTCATTTGCCCCGCCCCCGGCCCAGCTCTGACTTGTTCCGCCACTGTCACTGTTTGCGCTGCTTAACGACATCACATGACGTCCACCCACTTTCGCTAACTCCACCCAATGTGTCCACCCACTTCCAGCCAGCACGGTTCAGCGTGGTTGTAGTCGAAATGCAACTCCAACAGCCCTGCTCAGCTCGACTCAGCTCGACTCGGCACGGCACGGCTCAGCTGCGTTTGTAGTGGAAAAGCGGCATATGTGTCAGCCCTGCAATGATCTGGTGACTTGTCCAGGGTGTACCCTGCCTCTTGTCCATAGTCAGCTGGGATAGGCTCCAGCTTGCCTGTGACCCTGCACAGGATAAGCAGTTACGGATAATGGATGGATGGAACTCTGATTTGTCATTGTGTACTTTGATTGTGTGCTTAGCTTCTTTACTTTTGGATCCAAAGGTGTTGCTTGTTTTCATTATATCTCATCTCATCTTATTATCTCTAGCTGCTTTATCCTGTTCTACAGGGTCACAGGCAAGCTGGAGCCTATCCCAGCTGACTATGGGCGAAAGGCGGGGTACACCCTGGACAAGTTGCCAGGTCATCACAGGGCTGACACATAGACACAGAAAACCATTCACACTCACATTCACACCTACGGTCAATTTAGAGTCACCAGTTAGCCTAACCTGCATGTCTTTGGACTGCGGGGGAAACCGGAGCACCCAGAGGAAACCCACGCGGACATGCGGAGAACATGCAAACTCCACACAGAAAGGCCCCTGTCGGCCATGGGGCTCGAACCTGGACCTTCTTGCTGTGAGGCGACAGCGCTAACCACTACACCACTGTGCCAGCCTTCATTATATCACTACTGTATTTTACTGTACATGTACCTTCCCAATCACAGTGGCATGGGCTTAAAAGGCTCCTCTTCTTTCAGGCGCTCCTGTTAGGGGTCACCACAGCAGATCTGTTCCGTATATTTGCATAGGTTTTTACACCAGATGCCCTTCCTGACACAACCCTCCCCAATCTATCCAGGCTTGGAACCAGCATTAAGTATGCACTGGCTTATGCAATCTCGTCAGCTGGGTATTTTGCCTAATCTGCATGCCTTTGAACTATGGGGGAAACTGGAGCACCCTGAGGAAACCCACACAGATACAGGAAGAACATGCAAACTCCACACAGAAAGGTGTCGTGAGGCTGTGAGGTTCAAACCTGGAACCTTCTTGCTGCGAGGTGACAGTGCTAACTACTACATCACCATGCTGCCCATGGGCTTAAAAGGGTGCAGATGATAAATGTGAAAATGCCAAAAATGACACCTCAAATTGACATCTTTCCTCCTTGAAAAGGAGGGAGGACTTAGTCCTGTTTATACCATTAATCCAGATGGTCCAAAGTTCAATGGTAAATTAGGGTGTAAAGTTAATTTTAAATCAGGAGTGTCCAAACTTTTTTCAAAGGTGGCCAGGTTAGACTATTTATGACTTGCAACTATGTCTTCCATAGTATATTGGAGTTTAAATTAAACAATGATTCAAAGTGCAGATTTTCAGCTTTAACTTGAGTGGATTGATAGCCAAATCAGGTGAAGGGTGTTGGAGTTACAGCACTTTATTATATATGTGCCTCCCTCTATTTCTGGAACCAAAAGAAATTGGATAAACTAACAACCTTAAATTTAATTGTCATTTGTAATACTTGGTTTCAAATCCACCTTAGTTAAGGACTCTTTCAGAAATGTGTAATGAAAGTTTTTCCATGCTTAGTGGTTTCCAGCTCTTTGCTTATTTTCCACCCTTCCTTCTCACTATTACTTTCTTCCTTTTTTTCCTTTAGCCATGACTAAATATCATTCTGTACATTTAGTGGCAGATGTAGTTGGGGAAAAAAAAAGGCTTTTGCATTTTAGCAAACTGTGTTAATGCAGTCTGCTGCGACCATCGGTGTCAGGCAAAAGGAAAAATGGCATTATGCTGGCTGGTGGGCTGCCTGTCATAAATTCTAAGAGAAAAGCCGTATGCCAGTTAACATCTCTCCATGGGCTGTATTTGGCCATCTGTGGACACCCCTGTCCTAAATGAATCTTGAGAATAGTTTAAAATTAGAGTAACTGCAGAGAAATTTACTTTACACTATAGACGTTAAGATGTGCCATAGAAGTAGCAGTGTGCAAAGTGATCTTTATACTAAATCTACAACCTTAAAGGAGTCTTGGGTTTGTCTTTCAACCCTCAATCTATGTAGAATCTTAAAACTGCAGTTTCCCCTTCTTTCAGAGAAGATTAAAATTAAAGCTCCTCATGGAATCTAATAAACCTAAACTATACTTTATTAAAAATTATTTTATAATTTAAACAATCAAACAAACAAACAAACAAACAAACTGAGCTGAGGTGGTGGTGGGGGTCTTCTGAGCACACATTCTGAATTTCCAATGTTAAAGGCATACATTTACAAGAAAAAAAAAATGTATGCATTCCTGACATTCAGGTATTCTCTGAGATTATAAAGTCATAAATTTGTGAGAAAAAAAACCCTCCAAGTTTAAACATGTGAGCTGCTGTTATAGAAAATCAACAGCATCTGACCAATCAGATTTAACATTTCAGTGAACATGATCAGAACTAAAACAGCAGATGATAATATAGATCAGGTTTAAAAAAAAAAAACAGCAGTAGTTGATTGAATTCTAAACCAATCCATAAGAATTATCTGTAAGACAGAAAACTCAAGCAGAAAATTATGATTGCATGAGTGAAGCCAATTGAGCCAAAAGGGTACAGACAGAAATAACTGTTGATGACACTACAGCTGATCTACAAACAAGTGTGTGTGAATGATCAGACATGTGCTCTCTAGGCCATGCAATAACAATCCCAACAGAGATATCTTAGGAAGCACTAATCACACAGTCAGCTGAGGTGAGAGTCCCAATCCTCATCTAAATTGAAATTCTAAAAAAGAGAGCAGTTTTACATATGTGGAAATGACAGGTACAATTCTCGTTGCAGTCTCCAGTCTCACCTGTGAGGCTTTGGGTGTAGCACAAAATGATTTTTGGATGAGCTAAGGCATACTTTAAGCCCAGTGCCTAGTCCCTGAGCTGGGAGATTAGATTCAGCAGTTGAAAAAATTATTCTACAATACCTACACAGAAGAAAATGTCAGTGCCAGTGTTAACAGAGAGAGCTGGGTCTTTTCACAGTTCAATTTTGGCACATTATACTGCCAGGATCATCAAATGGCAACACCATGTGTTGGAATGGGTTCACTCTGGCCATTGAACACATTTTTCAAGTTATGTTAAAATGATGTAGAATCTGTAAAGCAGAGTAAAGACCAACTGAGATGTATAACTACGTTTATGTTCAACCAAAAGATGACACTTGTGTGTGTGTGTGTGTGTGTGTGTGTGATTCATGAGAATGGCACAGAATTAAAAACATTCAAGACTCAAGATTCAAGACAGCTTTTACTGTCAATACGTCCATATAAAAGTATACAGTGTATTAAAATACTGTTTCCCTCAGGCTCCCTGTGGTGCATTTATAAGGAAATAGAATGAAAAACAAAACAAGGTATATAAATAAACTCTGTATATAGCTATCAAAGTAGACATTTAGCTATTTAAACATATAGCTATCTAAGTACTATAAACAACAAACAAGACAAAGAAAGGTGCAAAGTGACATTGTGCATTTGTGTGCGAAAGTTATTTTAATGCAGAAATACTTTGAAGAGTTCAAGTTTTACTGGGCTATCAACAACAAGACAAGACAGGTGCAAAGTGAGCATTGTGCATGTGTGTGCAAGTGGACAGTGTCATGCAAATGGATGAAAAATGGTTGAATAACTGTGGTTTCAATTTTAACTGTTTGACTAATGTCAGTTCTTTGGGGGTAACAGTGAGTTGAGGACTCTGACTGCCTGGGGGAAGAAGCTGTTGCAATGTCTGGCAGTGACAGTTTGGATGCTTCGGTACTATCTGCCAGACAGCAGGATGGAGAACACTGCATGTGATGGGTGGGACTTGTCCTGCACTATACTGTTGGTGTTGCAGACGATGTGCTTCTTATAGAGTTGGGAGATCCTGGAGGTGTTGTGTCTTACAGAGACTGACTGGAGCCTATTAGAGAGGAAGTCCAGGATCCAATTACAGAGAGAGATGTTCATGTTCAGCAGGTCCAACTTCTGTACCAGCTTCTGTGGGATGATTGTGTTGAATGCTGAACTGAAGTCAATAAACAGCATTCTAATGTAACTGTCCTTTTTGCCCAGGTGTGAGAGTGCCAGGTGGAGGGCAGTTGAAATGGCATTGCCTGTGGTGCAGTTTTGGCAGTAAGCAAACTGTAGGGGGTTTAATTCCTGTGGCAGCTGTGCTTTCATGTGCCTCAATACCAGCCTCTCAAAGCAATTAATGATGATGGGTGTGAGTGCTACAGGCCAGTAGTTACTGACACAGCACACGGTAGACTTCTTTGGCACCGGGATGATTTTGGTAGTTTTGAGGCTTTCAGGTATCATAGTTGTGCTCAGGGATGTGTTGTAGATATCTGTGAAGGTGTCTGCAAGCTGATCCGCACATTCCCTGAGCAATTCCCTGAGCACCCAGCCAGGTATGTTGTCAGGGCCCGCTGCTTTTCAAGGATTCACTCTGTGAAGCGTCTTCCTGATGTCAGCAGCAGAAAGACAGAGTACCTGGTCATTGAGGGAGTGGGTCATCTTTCTTGCTGGTTCCCTGTTCTGCATCTCAAAATGTGCCAAGTCATCATTCAGTACATCTGGCAGGGAGGGTTCACTGTTGCAGGCTTGATGTGCTGGCTTGTAGTCTGTGATGGTTTGAATGCCCTGCCACATGCACTGAGTGTCCTTTGAGTCCACGAAGTGACTGTTGAGCTTCTCTGTAGATGCTTGCTTTGCCTCTTTGATAGCCTGTGACAGTTTGACCCTAACTGTAGTGCAAGCCTCTCTGTCTTTACACTTGAAGGCAGAATCCCTGATTTTCACGAGGGTGCATAGCTTTGCAGAGAACCTGGGTTTATGGTTTGTACAGGAAATAATGGGTTTTGGAGAGTGATATCCTCAATGCACTTGCTGATGTACAGTGGTGCTCGAAAGTTTGTAAACCCTTTAGAATTTTCTATATTTCTGCATAAATATGACCTAAAACATCATCAGATTTTCACACAAGTCCTAAAAGTAGATAAAGAGAACACAGTTAAATAAATGAGACAAAAATACTATACTTGGTCATTTATTTATTGAGGAAAATGATCCAATATTACATATCTGTGAGTGGCAAAATTATGTGAACCTCTAGAATTAGCAGTTAATTTGAAGGTGAAATTAGAGTCAGGTGTTTTCAATCAATAGGATGACAATCAGGTGTGAGTGGGCACCCTGTTTTAATTAAAGAACAGGGATCTATCAAAGTCTGATCTTCACAACACGTTTATGGAAGTGTACCATGGCATGAACAAAGAAGATTTCTGAGGACCTCAGAAAAAGCGTTGTTGATGCTCATCAGGCTGGAAAAGGTCACAAAACCATCTCTAAAGAGTTTGGACTCCACCAATCCACAGTCAGACAGATTGTGTACAAGTAAAGGAAATTCAAGACCATTGTTACCCTCCCCAGGAGTGGTCGACCAACAAAGATCACTCCAAGAGCAAGGCGTGTAATAGTCGGCGAGGTCACAAAGGACTCCAGGGTAACTTCTAAGCAACTGAAGGCCTCTCTCACATTGGCTAATGTTAATGTTCATGAGTCCACCATCAGGAGAACACTGAACAACAACAATGGTGTGCAAGGCAGGGTTGCAAGGAGAAAGCCACTGCTCTCCAAAAAGAACATTGCTGCTCATCTGCAGTTTGCTAAAGATCACGTGGATAAGCCAGAAGGGTATTGGAAAAATGTTTTGTGGACAGATGAGACCAAAATAGAACTTTTTGGTTTAAATGAGAGGCGTTATGCTTGGAGAAAGGAAAACATTGCATTCCAGTATAAGAACCTTATCCCATCTGTGAAACATGGTGGTGGTAGTATCATGGTTTGGACCTTTTTTGCTGCATCTGGGCCAGGATGGCTTGCCATCATTGATGGAACAATGAATTTTGAATTATACCAGCAAATTGTAAAGGAAAACATCAGGACATCTGTCCATGAACTGAATCTCAAGAGAAGGTGGGTCATGCAGCAAGACAATGACCCTAAGCACACAAGTCATTCTACCAAAGAATGGTTAAAGAAGAATAAATTTATTGTTTTGGAATGGCCAAGTCAAAGTCCTGACCTTAATCCAATCAAAATGTTGTGGAAGGACCTGAAGCGAGCAGTTCATGTGAGGAAACCCACCAACATCCCAGAGCTGAAGCTGTTCTGTATGGAGGAATGGGCTAAAATTCCTCCAAGCCGGTGTGCAGAACTGATCAACAGTTACCGGAAACATTTAGTTGCACTTATTGCTGCACAAGGGGGTCACACCGGATACTGAAAGCAAAGGTTCACATACTTTTGCCACTCATAGATATGTAATATTGGATCATTTCCCTCAATAAATAAATGACCAAGTATAATATTTTGTCTCATTTGTTTAACTGGGTTCTTTTTATCTACTTTTATGACTTGTGTGAAAATCTGATGATGTTTTAGGCCATATTTATGCAGAAATATAGAAAATTCTAAAGGGTTCACAAACTTTCAAGCACCACTGTATCCAGTCACTGAGGTTGTATAATCCTCCAGATCCACTGAATGTTCATAAATGGTGGCTTCCCTAAACATGTTTCAGTCTGTCCAGTCAAAACAATCTTGTAGGGCAAATATGGCACCTTGTGACCAAGTTCTCACCTCTCTCAAGGCTGGTCTAATTCTGGTCTACACGTGGAGGTGAGAAATATGGACCCTTTTCACATGACGTCACGACAAACGCGGCTGCCATTTTGGACATGTACTACCAGTAGTTTACCACAGCCAACATTGAGGAACGGCAGCAAAGAAAGTTTTTACTTTCAGCAAGACTTCCATCATGCCACTATATTGTTTTGCACCTGGATGTAGTAACCATCAACAAACAAGGCAAGGTTTATCATTTTATCAGATCCCGACGGAGAAGATGGATAGTGGCCATTAACAGATTGGCAGCCCTCAGCATACCAACGCTTGTGTAGTGACCACTTTGTTGGAGGTAAGACGAATAAAATTAGCCAGAAAAGGCATTACATTGCTGTTAACATTCTGTGGCGGCGAGTGTGTAACCAAATAGGTTAAAATAACCCATTGTAACCTCTTTGTTCTTCTGTAGTAGCTATTGTTGACTAGCTAATGCACTGTAAAAAAAGAATAGTCGAGAATACTTGAAATTTCAAGGCAACAGTCTGCATTAAGAATTTTATGTTTTGCCAACAATGTATGCCCATGATAATCCAAACTATGATAACACTGTTATCTTTATTAAGAATTCTTAATTAAGTCAATTTTCAATTCCTCATTCTGCCAACATAGATTTCTCTTTTTGCTGAACAGTGGCATTCACAGTAGTACAAAAAGGCAATTGAGGTTCTTACAATTCTTTGGGGGGGCTTTTTTTTTTTACCTTTATTTAGATAAGACAGTGTAGAGACAGGAAATGAGCGGGAGAGAGACATCAGGAAATGACCTCAGGTCGGAATCGAACCCGGGTCCCCGGACTTATGGTATGGCGCCTTATCTACCTGAGCCATGACAACATGAGCTTCAACCAGAGAGAGAACCACATTGCCCATCCCTTGCATTTGGGAGAGGAAACCCCGTGTCTTGGTCAATAAGAGCATGTGCTGAATAAACACCTGTGGCAATTATGTATTTTCAATTCAGATTATTCACTATTGCATATTTACACATCATTGAGGTGCACCCTATCAGTTTGATGTGGATTTTTCTGTTCGTTAATAATTATTCATATTTTCTTGTCCATTCAATTGTGAATATGGAATTACTTGAACAAAGCATAATTCTATTTTTTAGAATTATCCACATCAAGAAAAATCCACATCAAACTGATAGGGTGCACCTCAATGATGTGTAAATATACAATAGTGAATAATCTGAATTGAAAATACATAATTGTCACAGGTGTTTATTCAGCGCATGCTCTGAATGACCAAGACACGTGGTTTCCTCTCCCAAATGCAAGGGCTGGGCAATGTGGCTCTCTCTCCAATTGAAGTTCATGTTGTTGTGGCTCAGGTGGCTAAGGCGCCCTACCATAAATCCCGGGGTCTGGGTTTGATTCCGACCTGAAGTCATTTCCTGATCTCTCTCCTGCTCATTTCCTGTCTGTACAGTGTCCTATCCAAATAAAGGTGAAAAAAAGCCCCCCCAAAAATTGTGATAACCTCAATTGCCTTTTTGTACTACTGTGAATGCCACTGTTCAGCAAAAAGAGAAATCTATGTTGGCAGAATGAGGAATTGAAAATTGACTTAATTAAGAATTCTTAATAAAGATAACAGTGTTATCATAGTTTGGATTATCATGGGCACATCGTTGGCAAAACATAAAATTATTAATGCAGACTGTTGCCTTGAAATTTCAAGTATTCTCAACTATTCTTTTTTACAGTGTGTCAACAACATCATAGCTGGTATGTTACTGTAGCAATGTTTACGTTCAGTCATTTGGATGACTGTTAAAACCTTTCAGTCTCAAGTTTTTCCTTTACTGTATTTACTAGTTTACTGTAATTATGATCCGGCAGCTATTTACACCGGATCCAGTGTAAATAGCTGCCGGAGCCAACGTCCGAGGTTCCGGAGCGCGCTCCGGCTTGCTCCCCCTCAAATTAAGCAACGCGCTCCGGCTTGCTCCCGGACTGCTCCGGCCGAGGTTCCGGAGCGCGCTCCGGCTTGCTCCCCCTCAAATTAAGCAGCGCGCTCCGGCTTGCTCCCGGAGTGCTCCGGCTTGCTCCCCCTCAAATTAAGCAGCGCGCTCCGGCTTGCGCTGCTTAATTTGAGGGGGAGCAAGCCAGAGCGTGCTGCTTAATTTGAGGGGGAGCAAGCCGGAGCGCGCTCCGGAACCTCGGCCAGAGCACTCTGGGAGCAAGCCGGAGCATGCTGCTTAATTTGAGGGGGAGCAAGCCAGAGCGCGCTGCTTAATTTGAGGGGGAGCAAGCTGGAGCTCGCTCCGGAACCTTGGCCGGAGCACTCCTGGAGCAAGCCGGAGCGCGCTCCGGAACCTCGGCCGGAGCACTCCTGGAGCAAGCCGGAGCGCGCTGCTTAATTTGAGGGGAACCTCGGGCCGGAGCACTCCTGGAGCAAGCCGGAGCGCGCTCCAGAACCTCGGACGTTGGCGTGTATGTGTATGGCGATGGGTTTTTAACGACATAGGTATACAGATCATGTGGGCCGAAGTCAGGTAAAGACGAGGGCTTCGTGTACTTCCGTACGTCAGTGAACAATCCTGGTGGAAGCAGGTAAACATCGTTCTCTAAGCCCGCTAACCTCAATTTTTGCAAATACCTCTCCCTCTGCTCGCCCTGTAAATGCCCTACGTCGCTGGATAGTGAAGGTGTTTTCTGCATCTCACTCCTTTTTCTTTTATGTTTTTCGTTTGTCGCCTTCCTCACATTCAAACTGATTCGAGCCGAAGTCCACTACATGTCCAAAATGGTGGTCGCGTTTACGAAGGTCACGTGACTGAAAAGGGTCTATAGAAATAATGGTCTGATTGTCTGTGGTGGGAGAGGGGTGCAGCCTTGTACACATGCTGGATGTTTGTGTCTACAAGATCTAGCATGTTATCCCCTCATGTATCAA
Organism: Neoarius graeffei; assembly: GCF_027579695.1. NCBI lineage: Eukaryota > Metazoa > Chordata > Actinopteri > Siluriformes > Ariidae > Neoarius > Neoarius graeffei. The sequence continues at coordinate 37,245,374 of NC_083570.1, read as the reverse complement.
AGTCAATGTTTGGATAAAATCTGGGTAGAACTGATTTGAGTGATGCATTGTTGAAGTCCCCAGCGACAACAAGGAAGGCTTTGGAGTCAGTTGTCTGAAGCTCACTGATTATCCCATACTGTTCACTCATGGGACTGCTAGCTTTAGCATTAGCGCTAGACAGGATGTACAAAATAATTAGGATAGCTGTAGTGAGCCCTCTGAGATTATAAAAAGGTCTCTATCTAACTGCTAAAACCTCCACAAGTGCCGAATAGTGCACAGAGATGATCGCTGCATTTGTACACCAGCTGTTATTGATGTAAATACACAAGCTGCTGCTGTGCATCTTATCCAACAAGGAAGTGTTTCTGTTGGTGCTGAAGGTGACTAGCCTGTCTAGCTCTATCAAGGAGTTGGCAATATCTTTGTGTAGCCATGTCTCAGTGAAGATGAGAGCACAGCAGTGTCTTTTCTCTTTTCAGGAGATCAGAAGCAGTCTTAAACAGTCCAGTTTATTGTTTATGGAGCTCAGGTTGGAGAGGAGAAAAGAAGGGGGGGCAGTCAGCTCTGGTTAGTCTTGAGCCTAGCATGGTTCCTGGTTCGCTTACTGCACTTCCATTCCCTTGCACATTGCTTTTGCTGAAAATCCAGGTAGTCGTGGAACCTAGGTGATGCCACAGCCTGGCCACACAGAGTCCTTAAAAAGCTGGTGCAGTGTAGTTTCTCCATCTGATTGTGTTGCGTGGTGTATTCCTATGTCCTGAAGCTGTTGACAGTTGTAGAAGTCTTTACCAGTTGTTTCTACTGACATTTCAAACTTAAAGAGATGTGGTTCTGTGAGAGAATACAAAACTTGCACCATGACTGAGACCTGGTGTGGCCACTGTGACCTAGTGCACTGCCATCTTGGACATCCAGCATTGGACATACTCAAGCCAATAGCAAAAATATGTACTGAAAAAATGAGTACTCTTCGACTGAGTACCCCCCCCCCCCCCCAAAAAAAAGGAAAAAAAAAAAGGAAAAAAAAGAGCAAAAATTACTATGGAAAGGTAAAGGCACATTCAGGATATATTTCAGTTTAAATAAATAAATTTTATATATATATATATATATATATATATATATATATATATATATCACTGGCGGCTCGTTAATAGGGGCGATTTGGGCGACGCACTCCCAAACAGGGAGGGAGATTTTTTTTTATCTACTCCTACTACCACGGCAACAGTAATGTCATTGTCCAATCAGGCTAAGGTCGCGCCTGGTGTAGCCATGCCCTTTTGGGGCGATTTCTGTCAGGTTCAGATTTGCCCCAAAATCTCCCATTGACACTAATGGTACATACGTTTTTTTTTCAAAAATCATGCTCCCAGTGCATTTTCTATTAGGTTTTATGTGCTCGCACAAGCAGCGTGCTTATGTCATACGCCTGTTGCGCCGCGCAAGTGTTGCCAGATTGGGCAGTTTTAAGTGCTTTTTGGCGGGTTTTGAACATAATTTTGGGCTGGAAAATGCAACTTGCGCGGGAAATGTGTGAACATTCAATGAAGAAGATGGTGAGTGTTGAGTGCAACAATACGATAGTGTCTCTGAAAGAAGTTCCCTTTAGTCGTCGTACCAATGAGGAGAAAACGGCAATCAAACAGCTAGGACCTCCTAGACCGAATTTAAACATCAAGCAAGTGTCTACGAAGGGGGAGAAGACCTACTGAAGAGGTTTTAACAAGAACTGGTACCACCGGAAAACTTGGCTAGCTGGCTGTGATGTAGTCAATGCTCTTTTTTGCTACCCTTGCGTTCTCTTCCACCCTGGAAGTAGCACAGCAGACGGTACAGTGATATCTGATATTTGAATTTACTAGGCAAAAGTTGTTTGTGTGTGTGTGTGTTACCAATGGCAGTTTAACATTGCCATGCTTGGAATATTTCAGTAGCCTCAAGTTCTCTCTGACTTGGTGTAAATTAAGCATATTTTCAGTTTTTATATATTGTACAGTATATGTGTTCATTGGAGCCAGCAGCACCTTACCTTTTTTCCAACTTGTTAAGCCAAGTTGCACTGACTACAAAACCTTGTGTAACCTTGTGTGTATATAGCTAAATAACTAAAGCCTTTTGTGTTCATTGGCATGCTTGTAATACTTTTAAATTTATTTAGAATTATTATTTGTTGTTAAAATGGTGCAATTCCATATAAAAAAAACCCACATAATTAAACTGCATATGTTTGTTTGATGGTTATGCTTTGATGGTTATCTTTTTCAAAACTTAAATAAACACTTGTTTTGGATTTATATCCTGCCACTTTAATTGCATTCTTTAGAATGAAGAAATTAGAATATGTTTATAATTAAGAATGTGTCTACTTATTATAGAATACTGGAAAAATATGAGAAAATAAATGAGTAATGTAATATTAATTGATTGTGATGCTAAATGTTTTGTTTTGAAGGCTTCACAATGAATCTTCCTTAGTTTTAGCCTGGCAAGCCAGACTAAATGTGAATATTTGCCACTCGTAGGCAAAAATATTTTTGGCCAATAGGCAGGTGGGTCTAGTTTACTAGACTACCTTAGTTTGCCACCTTTAACTTGTTCAGTGGTGGCACGGTGGTGTAGTGGTTAGCGCTGTCGCCTCACAGCAAGAAGGTCCTGCGTTTGAGCCCCGGGCCTGGCGAGGGCCTTTCTGTGCAGAGTTTGCATGTTCTCCCCGTGTCTGCGTGGGTTTCCTTCAGGTGCTCCAGTTTCCCCCACAGTCCAAAGACATGCAGGTTAGGTTAACTGGTGACTCTAAATTGACCGTAGGTGTGAATGGTTGTCTGTGTCTATGTGTCAGCCCTGTGATGACCTGGCGACTTGTCCAGGGTGTACCCCGCCTTTTGCCCATAGTCAGCTGGGATAGGCTCCAGCTTGCCTGCGACCCTGTAGAAGGATAAAGCAGCTAGAGATAATGAGATGAGATGAGAACTTGTTCAGTGTTGCCACCTAGTGGAGAGAAGAGATATTGTCGAAATTGATATCTGAATTTCACACACACACATCACATTATCTCTAGCCGCTTTATCCTTCTACAGGGTCGCAGGCAAGCTGGAGCCTATCCCAGCTGACTACGGGCGAAAGGCGGGGTACACCCTGGACAAGTCGCCAGCTCATCACAGGGCTGACACATAGACACAGACAACCATTCACACTCACATTCACACCTACGGTCAATTTAGAGTCACCAGTTAACCTAACCTGCATGTCTTTGGACTGTGGGGGAAACCGGAGCACCCGGAGAAAACCCACGCGGACACGGGGAGAACATGCAAACTCCGCACAGAAAGGCCCTCGCCGGCCCCGGGGCTCGAACCCAGGACCTTCTTGCTGTGAGGCGACAGCGCTAACCACTACACCACCGTGCCGCCGATATCTGAATTTACCAGGCAAAAACAAGTTCGGCCAATTGATTTGCTACCTAGGTCAATTTACTTCAGTCCTGTGGACATTTATGGTCCGTGTAGACATAACGGGGGAAAATTGCCCCCCCTGAAAAAAAATTCAGGAGCCGCCACTGATATATATATATATATATATATATATATATATATATACACACACACACACACATACATATATATATATATATATACACACACACACACACACACACAGTGTTCAGCGTAAATGAGTACACCCCCTTTGAAAAGTAACATTTTAAACAATATCTCAGTCAACACAAACAATTTCCAAAATGTCGACAAGACAAAGTTTAATGTAACATCTGTTTAACTTATAACGGGAAAAAGTAAGGTTAATAATATAACTTAGATTACACATTTTTCAGTTTTACTCAAATTAGGGTGGTGCAAAAATGAGTACACCCCACAACAAAAACTACTACATCTAGTACTTTGTATGGCCTCCATGATTTTTAATGACTGCACCAAGTCTTCTAGGCATGGAATGAACAAGTTGGCGACATTTTGCAACATCAATCTTTTTCCATTCTTCAACAATGACCTCTTTTATTGACTGGATGCTGGGTGGAGAGTGATGCTCAACTTGTCTTTTCAGAATTCCCCATAGGTGTTTGATTGGGTTTAGATCAGGATACATATTGGCCACTGAATCACTTTCACTCTGTTCTTCTTCAGAAATCCAACAGTGGCCTTAGATGTGTGTTTAGTCATGTTGGAAAAGTGCACGACAACCAAGGGCATGGAGTGATGGTAGCATCTTCTCTTTCTTTAGAGCAGTACATCTGTGAATTCATGATGCCATCAATGAAATGCAGCTCCCCGACACAAGCAGCACTCATGCAGCCCCACATAAGGACACTGCCACCACCATGTTTCATTGTAGGCACCATGCATTTTTCTTTGTATTCCTCACCTTTGCGATGCCATACAGTTTTGAAGCCATCAGTTCCAAAAACATTTATCTTGGTCTCATCACTCCAGAGTATAGAGTCCCAGTAGTCTTCATCTTTGTCAGCATGGGCCCTGGCAAACTCTAGGCAGGCTTTTTTGTGCCTGGACTTTAGGAGAGGCTTCTTTCGTGGATGGCATCCATGCATGCCATTCCTCTGCAGTGTACGCCATATTGTGTCACGGGAAATAGCCACCCCAGTTTGGCTTTCTACTTCTTTAGATAACTGCAGTGAACTTGCATGCCGATTTTCTTCAACCCTTCTCATCAGAAGATGCTCCTGTTGAGGTGTTAATTTCCGTAGACAACCTGGACGTCTCTGTGAGATGGTTGCAGTTCCATCTTTCTTAAATTTTTGTACCACTTTTGCTACAGTATTCTGACTGATAAGTAAAGCTTTGCTGATCTTCTTGTAGCCTTCACCTTTGAGGTGTAAAGAAATTATTTTCTTTGGGGAATTCTGAAGAGACAAGTTGAGCATCACTGTCCATCCAGCATCCAGTCACTAAAAGAAGTCATTGTTGAAGAATGGAAAAAGACTGATGTTGCAAAATGTCGCCAACTTGTTCATTCCATGCTTAGAAGACTTGGTGCTGTCATTAAAAATCATGGAGGCCATACAAATTAATAGATGTAGTAGTTTTTGTTGTGGGTTGTACTCATTTTGCACCACGCTAATTTGAGTAAAACTGAAAAATGTGTAATCTAAGTTATATTATTAACCTTACTTTTTCCCATTATAAGTTAAGCAGATGATACTTTTCAAAGGGGGTGTACTCATTTATGCTGAGCACTATATATATATATATATATATATATATATATATATATATATATATATATATATATATATATAAAATCTCAGTCCCAAGTTTAGTCTAAAACATTTGGAACACCAATGTTTTTTTTTTTTAAATTTATTTTTAAATTAAATTGTCATTAAAGAGTCATTTTAATTCTGATTAATCCTGTACATAATACAGTATATAAAACTCAGGTAGTCTTACTGTCTCTAACAGTCTAACACTGAGTTTTGCATTTTCCACCACATTGTTTTCCTGTGGCTGAATATCAAATAGTGATATTCATTACACTATGTTGAGTTTACAAGCTATACCCATGTTATAGGGTTATACCCTAGGTAGAGCATTGTTTTTAAAATGAAAAATTTCAATCAGTGTAATGCAACAATCTCCAACTCAGTGTTATTACCTGTTTAATAGTAACAGGAAGAGGACATTCATCTAATTCAACTAATGCAAATTCAGACTAATGCAGTCAGCACTGCCATGCAATTCCCAGTTTCGGCCAGTTCTGCACTAACAAGTTTTAATACTTAATACAAATCCAAATTTTAAAGGTGTTGGACAAACAAAGAAACAAACAAAAAAATGAGAATGTGCCTAAGAGAGTTATTCTATACATTTAAAACTTAAAAAATATTCACAATGTATTACAATTTCAATACATATTATTTTAAGTTGTACAGAAATTTTTGTCAATATACTAATAGCTGTTGAGGCGTCAATTTACCTTTTAAAGTACTGCATGTCACTTTGTTTAAAAAAGCCCAGAAGGATGTTCACAAATTAGAATGTATTTTATTATATATTATTTCAATATTTTAAATCCCCATTACACACACACACACACACACACACACACACACACACACATATATATATATATATATATATATATATATATATATATATATATATATATATATATATATATATATATATCTCCTGGGCCCCTCCTACAGTTGCAGAATGTAATTCACTTTTACACCACTGTTGTAAATACTACAAATCGTGCACTGAGCTTCCCTCAGCTAAAAGATACAGAATGGCAGAAGCCAAAGAACCATTTCAACTGAAGAAGGTAGAGTAGTATTACAGGATTTTACCCCATGTTTGCGTTTTCAGGCCATATATATTGTTTGCTAATTGTTTGAATGTGGATTATGTGTGTTATTGCCATGAAATAGGCACATATTGTACATAATATGCTTTTGGTAGTGTAATCTATTACAAGCTAGCTGAAATAGGTTTGCAAAGCTGCAGGGCTTATTTGGCATGAGATCGGCAAAGACTGACATGTTATGGCATGTGATGAATTTATTTATTTGTATGATAGCCTGAAATGGGACTGAGGTTAGATGACTTTTGTCATCTGGAAAAATTACAAATCTCCATGAGACAGGGATAATACTGATAAGGTTACAGCCTGCATTGCAATGTTTCATAAATCACCTTGGATGAATGTCCATTCTGCTGTCTGTCATTGTTGTCATGTTAGCCATGAGGCAGATCACTACTTATGTCTTCAAGTAAACATGCATGATCAGACTTTTTTTTTAAATCTCTCTTAGTGCTTCCCAAAAAATATTTAAAATAAATGTTTACTTTATGCATTGTCATCCTTGGAATTCAAGTAATAGACTCCCTCTACAAGCTGTTTTAAGATGGTTGCAAGTACATTGAGGTCCTATTGCAACAGTTGGCAAATTCAAATTAACAATAAAAAAACAGCATCAAACAACAGCTTTGGGTCTGTCAACAGACAAACTTTCAAAGACAAAGCCAGAACAAGATCAAAAATAGTGTACACAAAATGTAACCGCTTGAAACTCAGGGTGAGACTTTGCATTGAGTGTATGTGAGTCCGGGCTATTTATGTATGTGTGCTTGATTGAATACCGGCTAGTGGCCTAGTGGTAGCATGTCTGCCTCTCAATCGGGAGATCGTGAGTTCTATTCACGGTTGGGTCATACCAAAGACCATCATAAAAATGGTACCTACTACCATCTGGCAAGGCACGCTGCAATACAGATGCGAGTGGGGAATCAAACTCTCATGGTTACCAAAGGACTAGCCCCCCTCTGTAACCCTAGCTATGTAATAGGCGAGAGGCCGAGGGCCGTGAAACGGAGATCAGCGCCGCCCCCGATGCGCCACTTGGCGTGGAAAAGGGAAGGACAGGACAGGTGCTTGATTGAATAGTCAGGTGAATGTGATAGTGGCTGTGGGTGAGGTGATGGGAAACAGAGATCTGGATCAGCCATGTTGTGATGCTGTGATGGATTCTGGGAACTCTGAGTCCATGATCAAATCTGGCACTCACAGGACAGTTGTTTGCAAGAATTTTATTATAGAAAGCTCCTCCACAAAATGCTGGAACTACAATTAGAATCATGTAGCATGGTTAGATGAAACCATAATCTATTAAAAACAATTTGGTGATGGACAATAATGCATATGGGAACTCCATATAAGGAAAAACCTCTATAAGGAAATGGTGGTGGATAATTGACGTTTTGGCATTGGTGATTTAGAGCTTTTGTGATGATGGGGTGAGATGGATTCCATTAAATATCATGATATTTTATGCCAAAATCTTGTTGCCTTCGCCAGGAGATTAAGACACATAGATTCAGATCTCAGGCATGCATCCAATTTACTGGAACAAAATCAATGATTTACAATAATCTCTGATTTAAATGCTACTGAAAGCCAGAACTAAACAGGCCATGTTCATGAAGTGTGCCTACTGGGGTTAATTGTAGATTATGTAATTCATATGCATCCGAGTACTGGAGGTTAAGTTTGTCAAAGGGTTTCAAATAATACCATTAGGTGCCATGTACGTGCCATTTAGCATTACATTCAGCAGTAAAACATATCATTTTGCCAGAAAAAGACCTAAATGACATATAGTGAGCACCAGTGACAAGGTCCATTTTTTCATTCTTTGTGGTCACAAGTGGGCAAACTGTACTGACTACTGTGAGGGAAATTTAATGGACAAACATTATTATTCTCTGTGTTTCTGTATGTTGAGCTCAAGTGACTTAATGGATGAACATTATTATTCTCTGTGTTTCTGTATGTTGAGCTCAAGTGACTTAGTGAACTGAGAAAGATGTTTTTCCCATGTTGTAATCGCCTTTCTGTGGCCTTGGTGATAAGCAGGGTGCCTGAGTTCTCCATAACTACGCATCCGCCTGCACATACCAGAGCACGCCAGGTGCACGCTTTAACAAAGCTTCATAGAAAATCTTGAGCCAATCACATGAAGATGCAAGCAGTAAGTGAATGCCTTTAGAGTATAATAGATAACAGCCACTAAAACACAACTCAGAGTGCACGTACTCTTGGCATCATCAGAAGTGGTGTCTTCTTCTATTCTTCTCTTTCCTTTCCTATTTTATATATCTGTTATATGATCTACTATAATAAATAACTGAAAAGACGACTGCTAAGCATTCTGAAGTGTTTATTAGAAGTTTCCAATTTGGCATCCCTGGGTGGGCCCTATGCGTCTGATCCTCGGATGACGGAACACTCCCAAGGCTACGGTGCGGAGCTGAGAACTCGGACGAGAGACCAGGCCATCAGGGCTCACCGAACCAGTAAGTGATAACTTTGCATTCTTGTGTAAAGAAATTAGTGGAAACAGTATTTAAAGAATGATACAAGAAATGGACAGAGATTTGTCCTAGTATTTAAAGAATGATATAAGAGACGGACAGAGATTTGTCCCAATCAAGGAAGACTGATATAGGAGATGGACAGAGATTGTCCCAGTCAAGGAAGAATGATATAAGAGATGGACAGAGATTGTCCCAGTCAAGGAAGACTGATATAAGAGACGGACAGAAATTTGTCTGAGCCCAGGAGGACTGCTAAGCTGTGGTACCTTCAATATGTTTGCCGAAATGGATAAAACACAATTTTGAGACAATAAACCGCGAGTAGTTTATTGGGTTGTGTAAGACAATTATCCGCCTAAGTGACGACTAGGTAACGGCTTACCTATTTGAGCGAGGGAAGTACGGGTGCGTGTCTCGACGGACTCACGTTCAGTGATTTGTAACTGGGACAGAATTGAATCTTGCTCCCTTTGTTCTGTGTGAACAACTGGCCCGTCGTAGGAACAGGATAGAGAGTTTCGATCATGAAGTCGCAAAGACACACCGGTGTGCACGCAAAATATTGATGAATTAACAGAGTACTGTCCTCCTCCAAATTCTGAAACAGAGAAATAGATTTTGTACACAGCGCGAGTTGTCTTTGAGGTTGTTGTGCTAAATGATACCTACTTTAGTTTAAGGCAAATGTCAGATAAATTGTTTACTAATAAGAACACACCTAAAGGATTGTGTTGCATTTTTGAACATAGTCCAACCTGTCCTTCTTGTGATCCTGATAAATAAAACTCAGCCATTGTTGTCATAACCTATTGATATAATAGTGTACAATGAGGAACAGAAACGGTAAGTTAGGGAAAGAAAAGAAAAAGCAAGTAAGTGTGAGGCTACATATGCTATAATAAGAATTGGGTGTTTCTATGACAGCCCAAACATCCAGGTTATGAAAACCTTGTATGGCGAGGAATATTTGGCACAGTTTGATATATGGGTAAAGGACTCAGGATTCCCTGAAAAGGACAGTTTTAGTCCCAGGCAGATAGAACAGTTAGAAGAAAAGTTGAAACGGAAGGAAAAAGAAGAGTCTGCTGATAATGTTAAGTTCTTAGGGGATTGGAGGGCGTTTTCTGCATGGAAAGAAGAAACACTTAAGATAGAGTACAAAAGAGAGAAATGACAGAGGCTCTCACCCTCTTCTCAGTGTTTGAAATTTCAGATGGACCCTGACCTGGAGTCTGCCCCACCACCCCGACACACACTGCCTCCTCAGCAAGGCGGAGCATCACTCCCACAAGCGCTTCACCCACAGAAAGGGGGAGAAGTCGAGACAAAAAAATATAAAAGAACTGAGCCTCTGGAATCTCTCCCAGCCTACCAGCTGCCTCCAGCATCAGTGCCTCTCAGCGCTTCTCCATCACACACGAGATCCGGTCTTGCATATGGCGATGGAAAAGACACCCTCCTGGACCTGACCACGTATTCACCAGTGGGTCCACAAGGCTGTAACCTAAAGTCTGAAGTCCTTCATCTTCCAATGGTGGAAGTGGCTGGAGCTGACAGCGTGCTTTTAGTCCACAGATCCTGGACGACAGCTGACATGAAGGAAAGCATGGCTTCTCTTCCCAACGTGAGAGAGGTAGGAGGAAAGAGATTTGGTAATGAACTGTTGATGTTTTGCAGAGAATTCCGACTGACCACCCATGAACTTCGCCGCCTGCTCATGACCAAGATGGGTATAGATTGGAACAAAGTTTCCAAAGAGTGGCCGGAAGCTGACCAGCAAATGACTACACCAGACTGGAGCGTGGCTGGCAATGGTGAGTATAGAGATACCATCACTGCTCTCTGTGCTCGTCTGGACAATGCTTTTCCCTTGAACATAGACATTACTAAGATCAGTATGTGTAAGCAAGAAGATGGAGAAGGTGTGTCAGCGTTTCTCGCCAGTCTCACCGCCATGCATGAGAAACACAGTGGCCTGACCAGACCCGTGAACCTGGCTGCAGTGGAGGGCACTCCTGAGCCTCACCAAGATCGAGCAGTACACTGTGCATGCAGAAAAGCTGCTGAAAGAGAAGGAGAAGACAAAGTCGGCACAAAGAGACCAAGACCTACACGCCGCCACTCTCACTCTTCTCCAGACTGCTCAGCCTGGACCTAGAGGAAGAGGTCAAGGTAGGGGCCGAGGCAGGACGACCTGGGGTGACTCGTCCTGGATAAAAGGCACAACCTGCTACAACTGCAATCAGAAGGGACACATTGCTCGAGATTGTCTCCACAGTAGCAGCCAGAGGCCCTGTGAGGAGTACAGCAAAGCAGACTGATGGGCGGACTCCGGGAATGGGCCCCACACAGAGAACAGGGGAGGTAACACACACACCTGATGATACACATACACATAGACAGGAGCATTCCCATAACGTTAAACACATTAGTAGCAGCACCTGCATGCAACAGCAAGACTACACAGAAACGCCTGATACACCAGTCCAGATAGATACACCTGAAGTTGCATTAAGTTTGTTAAAATACACAACTACTCCCTTTTCTAAACTCCCTTGTATACCCCTCACTGTATGTGGGCATGTGTTAACCTTTTTAGTAGATTCTGGAGCAGGACACTCAGTGATACAACATGGGGTACTTCCAGTAGACCCACCGCTCAGCTCAAATTCTATTCAGACAATGGGCATCTCAGGATGACCTGTAACCGAAACTTTCTCAGTCAACCTCCCATGTGAAAGCGAGGGAGGAATAGTTACGTCCCACTCATTTCTCATCTCACATACTGTACATGTCCAGTAAATTTGTTAGCATGTGATTTAATGTGCAAATTAGGAGTAAATCTCACGTCCACTACAGATGGACTAACTATTGAAGTAAGTGAAATGTGCGGTGTGCAGTATGGGTTTGGAAGACCTCTGTATGTGTATGTCTGGCGGCTCTGCTCAGATCAACTCGCACAAACTCCCAAACACCTTGTACAGCTCGCACACTTGAACACCTCATCAGTTGACACAGATTATATGAAAGAGGAAGATTTACATTGCACAGCACATGTTCACCAAGGGCAAGATGTAGAGTTTGAAAAGACTTGGTTTGCAGACGCCCATGCACATGAAAGATTGACCCTCAAAACTATGTATTGGTCTAAACATTATTGCGCTGTGCAGTTTCACTTTACTCTTTGTCCAAACAGCTGCATCAATGTTCATTGCAGTGTTCTCAAACATGTTATATGTGGCCTCATGTCCAAGGACTCTGAGGTCGACTGCTGCCAACATTATTTCTTTGACATCGTTAATTCTATACCCCATGTCTCATTAGCAAAGCCGCGAGCCGCCCATTGGAAAGACGTGGGGGAGTGGGTCAAGAAGTGCACAGCCAATGGCAATGAATGGTCCCAAACAGAGGACCCTAGTGTGTTGTTTTGCCAAAAGCTTGGGGTCTACAAACAAAGTCATGCTATGTGTGTGTATGTTAAGTGCAGCGTAATATTAGCCACTGATGACCAGGGTCCTGGGGACCCCGGCTATAGTGGCCTGTTTGTCTCTGTTTCCACAGGCATAACTCCAGCAGAGGTGCACCCCAAATTGGCGGGAGTTCCAAATTCTGTTTGGGTGAAGGGTAAACATGATGTAGGCCTAATAAAGAATGCTGAACCAGTGGTGATCACCCCAAATCAGATTTCAGGCCTAAACAGACCCAATACCCACTTAAACCAGAAGCAATCGCAGGTATAAGACCGGTCTTTGATTCGTTGCTGAAGGCAGATGTAATTGTCCCTTGCCAGGACTCTTCAGTGCGCACTTCTATTTTTTCCAGTTAAGAAGGCAAGAAAACCGTCCCAGCCCGATGAGTGGAGGTTTGTCCAAGATCTGCAAGCGGTTAATGCTGCGGCTGTCCCGCATGTGCCTGACTTCCCTAAAGAGCGCTCTGCAGACCACACCCACTCTGGGACTGCCTGACCCCAATAAACCATTTTGTTCAAAGTGTAGATGAAAAGAATGGTTTTTATGACCTCTGTTCTTTTGCAGAAACATGGGGATAGATTGAGACCTGTAGCCTACTTCTCCAGCAGGCTGGATCCAGTGGCGGCTGAACTTCCTGTTTGCCTGCGTGCAGTTGCTGCAGCTGAAAAGGCTGTAACTGCTTCCAGAAATATTGTGGGGTACTCTAACCTCACCCTTTTGGTCCCACATGCTGTCTCCCTGCTTCTGTTGGAGAAAAAAGATGTCACATTTGTCAGCACAGAGATGGTTGAAGTATAACACTGTCATACTTGATATGCCTAACATCATTGTGAAATGTCGTACTGTTCTGAATCCTGCCTCTCTTCTCCCTACAGAGGACGACGGAGAGCCACATGACTATGTTGCTCTCACTAACGATTTTTGTTCCCCCAGGGCAGACTTAAAGAGCGGTGTGTAAGTGTGCTGCCCATACTAACAATACTGAGTCTTGTGTCTCAAGGAAATGCCAAGGCGGACGCGGCAGCTAAGTGTGCAGCCTCAACTTCCAGTTCACCCTCTAACCTTGCTTTTCCTCAGGTTTCTACCCCCTGTTTACAGCTAGCAGACCTTCAGAGCACTGCCACCCAGGACGAGAGACGAGTCTGGAAACAGGCAGGCTGTATCTTTGCAAACTTGGTCTAGCTTTGTCCCTCGGGCCGTCCCTGTCTACCAAAACACATGTTCTCTTTCTATGCAAAATTGGCACATGGGCTCACCCATGTGTCAAAAGGGGGGATGATAGCAGAAGTAACAAAGAGATGGTTCACAGAGGGGTTTTCAAATTATGCTGCAAAATTTTGCAAGCAGTGCTTGATATGTGCACAGCATAATGCAGATCAAGGTATCAAACTAACTCAAGCAGCACACCCAATACCAGACAAACCATTTGATCATCTCCAAATGGACTTCATTGAAGTGACACCTAGTATTGCCTGGTAATAGTTGACATTTTCAAAATGGGTTGAAGTATTTTCTACAGCTAAACAAGACTCAGAGGCAGTAGTCAAAGCATTCCTGAGAGATATAATTCCTAGGTGGGGTATACCTAGCAAAATCTCAAGTGACAATGGAACACCCTTTGTTAATGCAGCCCTAAAGAAAATAGGAGCATTCCTAGGGATAGACCTGAAACAACATTGTGCCTACCATCCTGCCAGTGCAGGAGCAGTAGAGAGGGAAAATGGGTCTCTTAAAAATAAACTAAGCAAAGCTTGTGCAGAAACAGGGCTAGGATGGACAAAGGTCCTCCCTGTAGTACTCACACAAATGAGGATGCAAACTAGGCCTAAACATGGGTTAAGCCCTTTCGAAATTCTGTTCGGATGAGTACCCAACACGGGGATAGGGCCAGCTCAAGGAACACTGCCGGACACCACACTGTGTGATGGTGCAATGTTGAATTACTGTGCAACGTTGTCCTCTGCTTTGAAATCTATCCACAAACAGATAAAAGAAGCACTTCCCAAACCCGCTGAGGGACCTCTGCATGATCTACAACCAGGAGATTGGATAGTAGTGAAGGACTTCCAAAGAACCAAGTGGAACAAGCCACAGTGGAATGGCCCATTCCAGGTCCTGCTCGCAACCCCAACGGCAGTAAAGGTCACGGGCAGAGTGATGTGGATCCATGCTAGCCACTGCAGGAGGGTGCCTGAACCGGCTGAGCAGGAGGGAAAAGAAGGCCTAAGTGACCCAGACGCTGACTAAAGCTCGTGAGGAAGAAAGGCATCACTACATGGAACAGTGCGAGTATCACATCAATCACGCACACACCCTCAATAAGGAAGAGTATTTCAGTGTCTAGCCAATAGATAAGCCTTAGGGTTTCGAGTTTCCTCCAAGTCCCGGTGAGGTGGGACGAGGGCTGATAGGGCGTCTGCCCTCTGAGCACCAATACACGTCAAGAAGGGCAAGGGTTAACTCGGAGACATAGTTAACATAAAATGAAGGGGGTAAATCATTATAAGCTAGGTCCAGTCGTAGGCCTGAGCATCCTGATCCTGCTGGGGCTCACAGGAGGATTCGTGTGGTGGTCGATACAGGGAACCTAGGCTGACACAGAGTCGAAGACAGTTGGTTTAGTGGATTGAAGACTCTGATTCTATCCACCATACTGGTCCTAGGTTTAGTGATTGTGATGCTATGTTTGATCCCTGTTTTCTGTCAATGTTGTATGTCTGTGTTTCAGAGGCAGCTGACAAATATGGTACCAATATGGTAGACAAATATGATACCAGATGGTGAAAATAGACCCAGACGACTTGCCTGACTGGCCTCCAAAACCCACACGAAGACCACAACCCACCGTTCGATGACATCAGCACAGTTGACATGAAATTAGCCCTAACTTAAAACATTTTCATTTGTGGTTGTTTCCTGTTCTATTGTTTCCTGATCTATGTATATAGCTTGCTAGCGTTAACTTAAGATGTCTATGTCTTATAAAAACAGCCTTAGCATTATCCCTGTACACTCAATGACGTGTTAAGTCAAATCTGTCTGGGAACTCTTATCACTGAAATTGTGTACATTTCTTTTCTTTTCGCAATTATTATCCTGTAGGATAAAAAGGGGGGAAATGTGAGGGAAATTTAATGGACGAACATTATTATTCTCTGTGTTTCAGTATGTTGAGCTCAAGTGACTTAGTGAACTGAGAAAGATGTTTTTCCCATGTTGTAATCGCCTTTCTGTGGCCTTGGTGATAAGCAGGGTGCCTGAGTTCTCCATAACTACGCATCCACCTGCACATACCAGAGCACGCTTTAACAAAGCTTCATAGAAAATCTTGAGCCAATCACGTGAAGATGCAAGCAGTAAGCGAATGCCTTTAGAGTACAATAGATAACAGCCACTAAAACACAACTCAGAGTGCGCATACTCTCGGCATCATCAGAAGTGGTGTCTTCTTCTATTCTTCTCTTTCCTTTCCTATTTTATATATCTGTTATATGATCTACTATAATAAATAACTGAAAAGACGACTGCTAAGCGTTCTGAAGTGTTTATTAGAAGTTTCCATTACACTACTCACACTGAACATCGCATTCTTGTCATCATAGTCATGATAATTGCCTGTTTTTTTTAATGATATCCAACAAAAATGGCCCCATCATCAGAATTCTTATGGGTGTTGAGTAGATTGGGGTGATACAGTAGAAGTAATTTGTGATGTAGATTTCAAGGCACTGTATTTATGGTGTATTAATAACAAGAGTGAAAAGGTTGGTATTTATGACGCGTGAAGGAGGCCAGTTTGTGTTGCTTCCAAAGTCTGTTAATATTACAGACGGAGAGCAAAATGAATTAACATTAATATCTGAGTGTATCATTTATGTCCATGTCCTAATAAAGTACACTCTCCCAGAAGTGTTAACCATGCGCTGTGACAGGCCTGCTACTACAGGTAATGACACCAGATTTGGTGTGTATGTGTGACTTTAATAAGTGTGCTGCCATGGCCTGTCTGCTCCAGTGTTAGAGATAATGATTTATAGCTGTCAGCTCAGATGACTCTCAGGTGTATCATTTCCTTTAAACACAACACTGCCAAGTGTTACTTTCTCCCTTTCTTTTTCTGATTATCTCTTTTAAACGATTCAATCTCTTGGGCCCTCATTTACTATATTTGGAAATAAGAAGTACTAAATTGCATGGGTAAGTAGATAAATTGTGCACACAGTTAGGTGAAGGGTTACAGGTAATTTACAAAGATAAATTGCAAAGTAGTGGAAGGAAACAGTGCTCTTAAGTGAATTATTTTTCCCAATATCTACCAAAAGACAAAACATAAAACTTCAAGACATTATATGAAAATAAAATAAGAGTGTATACATGAGTGTATGTTCTTTTCATAAGGGATTTTATATCAGGTAATATTTATGTAAAGGGAACAATTTTAATGCTGATTTATTACAGAATGTAGATTTCTGGAAAGCTACTTTGGGGCAATGTCTATTCTTCATGTGCAAGTGACATCATGCTTATTTTTCAAATCGGAAGTCCGCCATGTTGTACGATAACAACTAGGAACCAGCACTTCATGTGTGAGCTTCTGCAATGCTTTGTGATTTTCTTTTGATTTCATTGTCTTTGAAGAAAGACAATACCTACTTTGTGTGTAGGATATAGTTGCGGTAATAATGCTACTCGTGACAAAGAGAAAAGGTTCTTCAGAATTCCTAAAATAATTAAAAACGGTGGCGGCACGGTGGTGTAGTGGTTAGCGCTGTCGCCTCACAGCAAGAAGGTCCTGGGTTCGAGCCCCAGGGCTGGCGAGGGCCTTTCTGTGTGGAGTTTGCATGTTCTCCCCGTGTCCGCGTGGGTTTCCTCCGGGTGCTCCGGTTTCCCCCACAGTCCAAAGACATGCAGGTTAGGTTAACTGGTGACTCTAAATTGACCGTAGGTGTGAATGTGAGTGTGAATGGTTGTCTGTGTCTATGTGTCAGCCCTGTGATGACCTGGCGACTTGTCCAGGGTGTACCCCGCCTTTCGCCCGTAGTCAGCTGGGATAGGCTACAGCTTGCCTGCGACCCTGTAGAAGGATAAAGCGGCTAGAGATAATGAGATGAGATGAATTAAAAACGGTGACAAAACAGATGAAAAGCTGTTCAGAGAACACCATGCATTGTGGTTCAAAAACATACATCAGAAGGACTTAACTGAGGAAGACGCTGATTACACTGTGTGTGTGGTGACCACTTTATATCTGGTAAGAGTTCATTGCTAATTAAAGTTATGTTTTCTGCTGATTAAATTGAACTTTTGAGCTTTAGCGTGAACACTCTGCTTCTCACCTTGCAGGAACACCGGCAAACCTATGTGATAAAACAAATCCAGATTAGGCACCAACACTCAAATTAGGACACGATAAGATCAAGACGAAAACTTATCTCGCAGTATCAAGAAACAACAGGATAAATGAAAGATCTGCCAAGAAAGCCAGATTAGAAGAAGCACAAACCTTAGCGAATTTGGATACGCGAGGAGAACAATGTGGGCCAACAGCAATGCCGTTCCAGTAACCCAGAAACTTCATTTTACTTATGCACTTTTTGTTTTACAGATGTACCAGAGTCAAATGAAATTGTGCCTGAAACCCTCCCAGCAAAGACGCACACTGAAAGTGGTTGCCAGATGGAACTCACTGGGTTACAAATATCTCAAATGGAGCAGTGCAATAGAGATATGGCTTGTGAATTGGTGAAACTTGAAAAAAAAATACTGGAAGCTGATTTAACTTGATAAGATTGCCAAAGTATGCTGTCCATCTGTCCATCCATAATCGCTTATTCTGTGCAGGGTCATGGGCAAGCTGGAGCCTATCCCACCTGACTATGGGAGAGAGGTGGGGTACACCCTGGACAAGTCACCAGGTCATTGCAGGACTGACACATAGAGACAAACAACCATTCACTCACATTCACACCTGCAGTCTAGAGCCACCAATTACGGTAGCCTAACCTGCATGTCTTTGGACTGTGGGGAAAACCGGAGCATCCGGAGGAAACCTACACAGACACAGTAAGAACATGCAAACTCCACACAGAAAGGCCCCTGTCGGCCACTGGGCTTCAACCCAGAATCTTCTTCTGTGAGGCAACAGTGCTAACCACTACATCACCGTGCTGACCCCAAAGTATACTGTGCCTTGCGTAATTTATCTCCATTGAATGTTCCTTTTCATTAGAGTGATCTTACTTTGGCTATGAAAAGAAAATAGAATTAGCATAAAATAGTACTACTTGCTTAGTGATATTTTTATTGTATGCTTTTAGATTGTGTTTGTACTCTATTTTGTCAGAGATCTTTATTGTTTGAAATGTAAATTTTTGTTGGGTTAATAATAACAGGGTGTTTCAAATTTTTTTTATATTATTTGAGATGTAAATATCCCAGAAACTACATAGTCTAGGCAAATGAAACTGAACAGGCCTAATGTTGAGCAATATAAGACTTATTCCTCAAAATTTGAATGAGAAATTCAAAGGTATGTGGATTCCATGAACGATTTCACAAATTTTCAATATTTGCAAACCCACCCGACCATCTCTTCCAATGCTGGTGGTCATCCAGATCCTTTTGCCCTGCACAGACAACCTTCCTCTTTGAACTTTTTGTGCCATGTCCAAATCTGCATTGCAGTTGGTGCATTTTTAGAGAATTTTCTCATAAGTGCACGCTGCACAGTCTTGTTCAACTGTGTTCAAGCATACTCTAACACACAAAACGCCTTTTCTTTGCCAGTGAATGGCATTTCTATACTTAAAAAGATAAAAACAAAAAAACACTAAATATAAAATTTTGATCTGTTTCCACACATGCTGTTAAAATTTGAGGTCAATTGAACAAGAATTGGCAAAGTTGTTAGATTGTGAAATGATATCAAATTTTCTGAAACACCCTGTATAAAAACAAGAATAATTAAAGCTGCTAGCGGCCTTGACGGGCCCTCGCACGTGTGGTTCCGCAACCCAGGACATCCCGCCACCCAACAAAACAGTCACATGTCATATATTCATCAAATGTTCAAAGGTGATGTGCATGTTGCAAATGCCATGACTGCTTGATGGATGAGAGATAGACAGACAAAGACTGTAAGTGTGTGTGTGTGTGTGTTTCCGTGGTGTGAAAATGTACATTTATATATGTACAAAACTATACATGTGTTTCCTCCTTATCTCTATCTCACGCTGTAATCTTAAGCCATCTTAGCTTTCCTGTGTCTGCAGTGTGTGTGTGTGTGTGTGTGTGTACATGCAGAGTTTTCATATGTCTGCAACAAAATGCACAGTGATGGCAGGTCACTGTTATTGTGTGTGTGTGTGAGAGAGAGAGTGTGTGTGTGTGTGTGTGTGTGTGTGTGTGTGTGTGTGTGTGTCTGTTGCTAGGACAACTATCATGAGTCATGTAATTTTTGTACTGATCTAAGGATTCTGAGTAAGATTCTAGCCATAAGTTCTAAAGAGTTTTGTTTCAATTAGGGGGCGCTATGAAGTTCCTGGGTCAAGCCCAGGGCCAACCGTCTGTGGCTGAGAAGCGGTTACAATGACTGATGTGTGTATCAAATTTCATGAGTTTTCGTGCATGGGAAATGCCTCAAAATAAGCCAAACATGACAGAATAATAATAATAATAATAATAATAATAATAATACTTCGAAAAACAATAGGGTCTTCGCACCGAGCACCGTTTTTGTGCATGGGAAATGCGTCAAAATAAGCCAAACGCGACAGAAAAATAATAATAATAATAATAATAATAATCCTTCGAAAAACAATAGGGTCTTCGCACCGACCGGTGCTCGGGCCCTAATTAGAATATCAAAAGATGGCCTTCTGGATTTGTATATCATCCAACATGGTGGCAGGTGCATACATCACACTGTTTTTGTCCCGTGAGTGCACACGAAGAATCAGTAAAAAAGCTATGTAAAGTCAGATAGTAAAATCTGATAAAAAATATCTGTTTTTTTGTTTTTTTTGCCCCTTTAGGTTAAAATGCCCCAAATTACATATTCATTAACAAACTCATGTACTATGCTGCTCATGTGAAATCTGCAATCTTCTGAAGACTCTGGTGTGTCTAGAGTATAAAACATACTCTATGTTTTATAGATCAAGTTTGCACATATTTTTTACACATGCAAACAGTGCGTCTCTCACCCAATCCTATATAGCAAACTTTCTTTCACTTATGTATAGCTCTCTCTCTCCCTCTCTCACGTTCTCTCTATCTTGCTCTACTTGAAGGATTTTGCTTAGTTAATCCTGCATATTAGAAAACATCCAGTGGAGAGGAAGCATATCTTATTGTGTATATGTGTGTTAAATGCTCAAGCTTATTTGAGCAGAGGGAATGCTTAAATTTCTTTCAGTTCATGGGACAACATCAAGCTATAATGGATCTCCAGGCTTCCTGTAGACATGAAAAAAGTGCTTTGGTAGTTTAAAAGGTCCAGGCTACATGAGCTGTAAAAATATGCTACTTTAGCTAGCAGTGGCTTGTGACTTGTCTTAGACACTCTGTGATGTGTACCATTAATAATCCAATATATAAACTCAATAGCTTTGTGTTGGACTCTGCATACTTTGTGCATGCTTTTATTTATTGCTGAACCTGATATTTCTCAGCCAGGGCTCAGAGAAGCAGTAGATTTCCTTATTGATCCTCATTAAAACAGAAGGCTTGTGTTAATGGACTAGCCAGCAATTTTCTCTGTTGCAAAATTTTCTCTCTGGCTCCATTTAGCTCTGATAGGTTTTAGTTAGTATACGTGCTTCTATTTTAAGCTTTACTATAAGTCAATTTGATTGTTATTCCATCCAGCCTGCATTCCCTGATACATATTTCAGAAATCCTCAAGGTGTTAAATAGCTACATGTAAATGAATGAAAATATCATGTTCTAAAGAAGCATGGCTTTTTGTTTTGTCAAGGCTGACTGAAAACTATTCTAAGACATGCCTGGGAAGTTGGGCCACATGATGTTATTGGTTTAGGCCTTTACTTTCATCCTCAATGACATGTTTAAAACATTATTTATTTGTAGCATCAATAAATCACATTTCCATAACAGGACAAGAAAAACCTTCTATGTGTTTATCATATTGTACGAATATGGTGGACTCAGTCAAATTTACCACATATTAACATGTTGACATATTAAGAAGATTAAAATCACAGTAAAGACACAACTAAAATATAACATTTTATAATTTATTTCTTGCTCTATGGCAGTTTAATATAAGATATAAAAATATTTTTAAAAAATCAACATCAATCTCTTGAACACAACTGATTGCATGTTTCTTTTGAATAATCTTTAAAAAAATTTAATTATATGAAAACAGTACACAAAATAGAAATTTCAGCATATTATGTAATAGGCCTCATGAACATTCTACTTGTTTCCAGATTAACTTCTAACTCTGATTATTTAGATGTTTAATAAAATACCATTTTATCCACATAGTTGTGGGGTATTTCATGCATCCCTAATCTTTGAAGAGTATACTTTAAGCATATACAATTCTGTGCAAAAGTCTTAGGCATCCTATTTTTAAATTTTTTTAGTATAAACTTTGTTATGGATTTTTATTTTATGACCCATATACAGGTAGTCGTCGACTTACGACTGCGTCTGGTTACGACTGACCGGTCGTAAACCGATCTGGTCGTAAGTCGACCTATGTTAAATGAACGTAAGTACACGGAGTGCAGAATTATTAGGCAAGTTGTATTTTTGAGGATTAGTTTTATTATTGAACAACAACTATGTTCTCAATCAACCAAAAAGTCTCATAAATATCAAAGCTGAATATGTATGGAAGTTAGAGTGGGGCATTTTTAGTTTTGGCCATTTTAGGAGAATATGTATGTGTTCAGGTAATTTTCACTGTGCAGAATTATTAGGCAACTTAATAAAAACCAAATATGTAGCCATTTCACTTATTTATTTTCACCAGGTACACTGATATGACAACTCCAGATTTGCAAATAAACATATCTGACATTCAAACACAAAACAAAAACAAATCAGTGACCAATATAGCCACCCTTCTTCATGAGGACACTCAAAAGCCTTCCATCCATAGATTCTGTCAATTTCTTTATCTGTTCACGACCAACATTGTGTGCAGCAGCAACCACGGCCTCCCAGACGCTGTTCAGAGAGGTGTACTGTTTTCCCTCTTTGTAGACCTCACGTTTTATAATGGACCACAGGTTCTCTATGGGGTTTAGGTCAGGTGAACAAGGGGGCCATGTCATTATTTTTTCACCTTTCAGGCCTTTACTGGCTAGCCACGCAGTGGAGTATTTGGACGCATGAGATGGAGCGTTATCCTGCATGAAAATCATGTTCTTCTTGAAAGATGCTGACTTTTTCCTATACCACTGCTTGAAGAAGGTTTCTTCCAGGAACTGGCAGTAGGTCTGGGAGCTGAGTTTGAGTCCATCCTCAACTCGAAAAGGTCCAACAAGCTCATCTTTGATGATACCAGCCCATAGCAGTACTCCACCTCCACCTTGCTGGCGTCTGAGTCAGAGTGGAGCTCTGTGCCCATTACTGATCCAGCCACAGGCCCATCCATCTGGCCCATCAAGAGTCACTCTCATCTCATCAGACCACAGCACCTTAGAAAAATCAGTCTTAAGATATTTCTTGGCCCAGTCTTGACGTTTTATCTTGTGTGCCTTACTCAGTGGTGGTCGTTTTTCAGCCTTCCTTACCTTGGCCATGTCCCTCAGTATTGCACACCTTGTACTCTTTGACACTCCAGGAATGTTGCAACTCTGGAATATGGCAGAACTGGATGCTAATGGCTGCTTGTTAGCTTCACGCTTGATTTTCCGCAGATCATGTGCAGTTATTTTGCGCCTTTTTTTTCCCACACGCTTCTTTCGACCCTGTTGACTATTTGCAATGAAACGCTTGATTGTTCGGTGATCACGTTTCAACATCTTCGCAATTTCAAGAGTGCTGCATCCGTCTGCAAGACATCTCACAATTTTATACTTTTCAAAGTCTGTCAGATCTCTCTTCTGACCCATTTTGCCAGAGGAAAAGAGGTTGCCTAATAATTATGCACACCTGATATAGGGTGTTGATGTCATTAGACCACACCCCCTCTCATTACACAGATGCACAGCACCTGATATACTTAATTGGTAGTAGGCTTTCAAGCCTAAACAGCTTGGAGTGGGACAACATGCATTAAAAGGATGTTGTGGTCAAAATACTCACTTGCCTAATAATTCTGCACTCAGTGTATATTGTGATGTGTAATGATATTGTAATCATCTTAAAGTCTTATTTTATCAACATTTTCTTATTTCATTACCTTGGCTCATTATTTGGTTCAAACACTGCATACTACACTGCGTACAGTACAATTCATTTAATATGTGCAAAACAAAAAATACAAAATACAGGTGTGAAAAATAGAAAACATTTTAGTTTGAAACATACCAAAATACAAATGTAAAACATAGCAAAATACAAAACTTAGTGACCGCTGGCATCACTGGTGCTTGGCTGTGGGTTGTCTACGTCATCATCAGCTGTTGCAGCACTCAGGCTGGCGGGAGGATTTGCTCATTTCATAAATCAGGACCTGGGGCGGAAACTGTTGTATGCGGCGAGAGGCTGGATGCTGGGCGCTGCCAGGAGCTGGGGCAGAAACTGTCATACGCTCAGCTAGCTCAGCTGGGAAACACTTGCCAGTCATAACCAGACGGTCGTAAAGTCGATTGGTCGTAAGTTGCATAGGTCATAAGTCGACAACTACCTGTATTATTGAGTCAGTACAAAAACAGTTTAGATTTCCAAACATTTTAGATTTCTTCAGCAGAAAATTAAATGTTACAAAAAAAGTTTGTATGTCAGTAAAGAGAGTAGCATATTACGGTACATAACAGACCATTTTACAGACAATAAACAAACAAACAAACAAAATGAAAGCTGCTGGGTTTTGTTGCAAAAATGAGAAGAAAGTGTGACCGTTAAAATCTCCTGGTGAACTGTGGCTGATTCTGCAAGATGCTCATTAAAACTTACAGCTTGTTTGCTTAACTGCACACAGTGTACCTGAGACTGCAATTTTTTTTAAACCAAAGGGTCATCACACCAAATATTGATTTTAATACAAACTTTATTACTGTATCCTGTCCTTCATAATATTTTTAAATGTAGAAACATTTAATTTCATTATTTGTGAAGACATATATGCTCTACATAATTTCTCTGTATGTGCCTAAGATTTACCTTATGCTTAATTTGCTTATTTGATGCTTATTTGACCACATAACTTAATATGATGTCCCATGACTTAGTTCATGTTATTTTGATTGAGCAGTTCCATTACAAACTCTTAGTAACATATCTTTTGTTGGGACATACGGTCCCAAATGTACCTAATGTCACAATACCCCTGAATAGCATTTCCTATAGAGAGGACATTACATGGTTGCGTGAAAATATGAAGTTTATCTTTGAGTGGTGAATATATTTCATGAGTGAGCAGAGTGAACTCAGATCTGTGATATGTGTTGTATGAAAAATATGAGTTTTTCAACATGGGAAGATAAACTTCATATCTTCAAGCCAATGTGTGATTTTCTTTTTATTACATAGTCACATGCCTATACTGATGCCTGAGTCCATGCCCATGTTCAAGTTCATGTCCAAGCCCATGTCTATATCTGAGTCCCTGTCCATCTATGCATGAGCCCATAACCATGCTCAAGCCTATGTCCATGTGCGAGATCAAGTCTGAGTTTAAATCCTTGTCCAAGTCTATGCCAGAGTCCACATTCTTGATGACACCCATGTCCATGTCTAAACCCATGCCTCTGTACCAAGCCAAGCCTGAACTCAAGCCTTGACCTGCATCCGCACTCCCATACCAAGCCAAGCTTGAACCCAAGCCTCCACCTGCATCCATGCTCCCTTTCCAAGCTCAACCTAAACCTAAACCTCTGCCAAAGCCCATGTTTCCAGTGCCACATCAGGCCACAGTGGAGCCCCAAGGGAACTTCGTCCAGCTCCCCATTCTAATCCCCAAGGAGGCTGAAGGAGTTTTTTTTTAGATTGCAGCTCACACAATGTGTCACGTTCAAGCTCAATAGTACTAAGTACCATGCACCTGTTCCTGATCAGAGCATAATCATGGTTCATGCTTATAAAGACTCTCCATGCACACAGCGTTTGTGAGGTATACATTGAGTACCCTGTATCTTACGTTACCAAGCCTTTATATATTGTGCCGCTTTTCTGGTTTTAACTCACATTTTTAAAATTCTGTCCTCTGTCTTTGCCTCCTCTACACTGTACCTTTCCTGACCTCTGCTTGTTATTTGACCACAATTTGGCATAATATTTTGGATCTGTTTGACAGCATGCTTTTTATTAAACTATCTTTCTGCATTTACATCCAACCATCAGCCATAACCTGACACTAATGTTGAATTAAAAACTAGAACAGATTTAAATTTTTACATGTAAAGATGCTATTATTTTAATTTCATCAGTTAAAAAATATTGTGTATATATATGTAAATATATGTATATTTTAAAAAGATCCTAAAGCCTAAAATAGGTACTGTAGCTGTGGATGTTGTTGTGTTATTAAATTGTCATTTGCAGCAATTGTTGTCCCCCCAAATTTCACCCATTATTCACTCAATTGAGAAAAACCTCACCCGTTCTGATCATCACTCATTTTTACTAAGCATGACACTAGCATGACCTCAGCCCCATTAAAATACAATTCATATGGCCATTAATATGGCAGCTTCATTAGGTCTATACTGCCATTTTACAGCCATTGTGACTTTCTTCAGCAAGCTAATGCAATATATTGCCTCCACACACCCACGCACACTCACCCACACATCATGCATCATGAAGAGGTGCAGTGGGGAACATTATCAGGATGGAGACAAAAAGGAGGTGATGAAAAAGAGATAGTAAGAATCCTGATGGTCCTTTGCATGGGAGAAGAGTGTAGGAGTAAAGATGAGGAGGGCATGAGGGAGGAAAGATGTAGAAAAAACCCCACTACAAAATGAATAGAGAATGATTACTGAGCCAGGTGGGTGAGCAAGAGACAATGGGGTAGCAAGAACATAAGTACAACCACAGAGAAAAGGGCAAATAAGGGTTGGGGGGTGGGTGGATGGGGGTGTAGTGGATGAGCAGAGTGTAAATGCTGAGTGTTATTGGTGATATGTTTTCATGGTGTGATTCATCTGATTGGGGATAATTGCACAAATACTTGGTGTTAACCAAGAAAAACACCCACCTGTCTGAGTGTGAGGTCTCACTGTTGATATTTGCCTTAAAGGAAAAGGATCTTTCATGCATCATGCATCTGGGACAATATAATCATGTTCTCCAAAAAAGAAAACAACCATTTGTTAATAACACTGCTTGTTATTTCATGTAACCCTTTACATGATCATCATTAGGGCAATACTACAGTTGATCATATGGTGTAGTCAAGTGTTCAGATAATAATACAGACACTTTTGGAACACACACCCAATAAGAAGTAAGCAAATAATTTACTGAGACATAGGGGCTCGTGGGTGTCACTGCTGCATACTTTACATAATTTGGTTTGAATTTTTGTTAGGACTAAAAAGGGAAGTCGTAAACAAATATAATTGCCAGAAGAACTGCAGCACTGGTCAAGACTAGAAACGAGTGCTTAAAAAAGCAGAAAAAAACACTTCACCTCTTAACCTCCTAGAGCTTAGTGGTCACATGCGTGGACAGCACTTTATGGAAATTCGGAACAAGAATCCACATATGTGGACATACTTTTTCTCTAAAAGTACATCTTATCAAAAGATGATGCTTAGTTTTTATTCTAATCAGGTTCTAATAAGCCCAAATAGCAAAGAGAAATAAAAAATGCATGTAAAAAAACAGCTTGGGCCTTAGGAGGTTAAAGAAGTTGAGGTTAAACAATAATGTTTAAAGCTGGCACAACCACAAAGAAAGTGTGTCCTCTCTGAAAACCAATTGATTTGAGGTCATTAGTGGGGCTAAAGCTGATACTAAATCACAGCTAATTAATATGCTAAAACTTTCCCTCCAGCACTTATCTCTTACTATAGCAGCCAGCATCCTGTTATTAATTACTTTAGAGGGGAATAAGGGTTCTGGACTAAGAATATGTAGATTCTTTTAAAAATAGTAAATTAAAATACACACACACACACACACACACACACACACACACACACACACCAGTCTTACAGTACTTTTAAACAAGGGTTGCGTGAGGCCAATTCATAATAAAACTGGAAACTCACACTTTTTAGAATCCCCATGTTCTGTCTTGTAGTGACACTGTTTATTCCTCCATTCAGGTTTTAGCAAAATTCAGAAATATTTAAATGGGCCATGCTTCATAAAGTGGGGTCTCTGACTGTAAAACATTTAAGTACCCTTGTTATAGTGTGAAATAAGATACCTCTTACACTGCATGGTATAACCAACATTTAAAATTAATCATGCCCATAATCGCCTCTTTCAAAAAATAGCGCCAACTTTATTTCAAATCAGACGAGGCTACAGGGCTTTTTAAAAATGTGATTTCCTAAGCATGTCGATCTAGTATATTAATGCATTAGCTCTGGAAAACAAAAACGGTTATGGTCAGCAGGAACTGCTAGTGTCTCCTAAATCCTTAAAGGGGACATATTATGAAAACTCACTTTTTCAGTGCTTGTGCACAAACATTTGGGTATCTGGAGCCTACCAACCCACAAACTCTGAAATAAAATGACTCAGTCAGTTTATTTTGAGCTGTCCATTTCAGAAAACATATTCAACAAGCTATTCAGATTTGACTCCCCTTTCTATGTCACATGGAGCTCATTAGAATTATACCACCCTCTCATCTGAATATCTCCACTCATGGCATGAGAACTGCCTTTGGCGAATTAATATTCAAGGAAGTATGACCTAATTGACTGGCAGAAAAGGGGGTAGGGTGAGCAGTGGCTCATTATCATTTAAAGCAGGGGTTCTCAACTTTTTCTGCTTTGACGCCCACCTATTCATACTTGTAACGAGTCGGGGCCCATTAAAAAAAGATCCCCAATAATTTTGGCTCATCTATTCTATTAGAATCTAACAATCTATTGTAAAGTGTATTAATGGGATGTGACATCACTCCCTGTTACCGATGGAAGTCCAGGAATTAAGTGCAATAAAAACAAACTATTTTTAATTGAAGGTATTGTATTTAAAACTGTATGGATGTGCCAGAAGCCAACATAAAAGCATGCATGCAGGGCATTCTCAGTCAAAAGGGATTAATGATCCAAAAGTGGAGTCTGGTCAATTAACACAAGAACTTATTGCCATGTTTGTGTACAGCAAACAAGCAAGTTATTAAAACCAAGAAGTACACTCAAAAGAAGTGGATATAGGAACCACTCAATGGGATAGATCCTTACATGCTAACAAAGAAGGATTTTTCCTATGAGTTGGAAAATTATCCATCCACTGAGTTCCCTGACATCTCAAACTACCTGGTGCTGCAGACATCATTCTACATGGACAAACAGATGAAAACATGGAAGCGCATGGAGGCGAACAACTTTTTATATGTGGCTGGGTTAAAGATCTGGGGATTAGGACACTACAAGATAGAAGGTGGTGGATGGATCTAAGTGCAGGAAGAGTGTTTATTAGCAGGTGTGATATTTAAGTCAAGTCAAATTTATTTTTATAGCCCTTTTAACAACAGACCTTGTTGGCAAAGCAACTTTACAGAGAATTAAAGACTTTAATCATGAGCTAATTTTATCACTAATTTATCCCCAATGAGCAAGCCTGTGGCAATGGTGGCAAGGAAAAACTCCCTCGAGAGGAACCAGACTCAAAAGGGAACCCATCCTCTTTTGAGTGATAACAGATAATGTGATTATAAATAACTCACTTCTATAACTGTGTTACATATAGTCACAAAGTATAACTGTGTAACCAGGAAGTTCATTATAGTTTTGACATGAAGTCTGTTTTGTTGAAGTTATAAACTGCTCATTTGTTTATACATGCAAGTTGTACATGCATGCATTTTCACTGATAAAACATAAAAGGTTAATTAAATAATCACTGAGACAATCACATTCTGAAGCAAATTAAATAATCATATACTGGTAACTTAAATACACAATACAAGTTACATGCATTAATCTAAATGCAGGTAAACAATGAGTGTTGTTGTTTTTGTTGTTTTGTATCCAAATGAGAGTCACTTCTTACCCGTCTGTGTTCTCGCTTCTTGAAGGTTGACCTTGTGGCTGTTTGTTTTGAAACAATCTGACTTTCAGTTGTTCATTCAGTTATCCGTTCATTCGCTTCTTCCATATAAGGGCGAGATATTGCTGCTAAGATATTGAGATATTGTAATCATAAAAATTACTATATTAGATTTATTGTTAATCCTTAAAACTATTTCTATGCCATTCTTGAGGTCTCAAGGCATTTATAAACAAAAAGTGAGGCCATGGTTCTGCGTATCTCCTTTAAGGTCTGCGTATCTCCTTTAAGGTCTTTAAGCCAAAGAGTACTTTGGCTTTCCTGTAAGTTACAGACAGTGAGTGATGGACCAAAACCAACATCAATATACTCTTTAAACAGTTAAAACATTGAAACAATTCTCAGTTTAAACAATGACTTATTTAATTATCATCTGATATCCAGGAACCATATCAGGCCTTTAGAGATGACAAAAGAACTATGGATAATGTTGTTAAATCTTTATGCTGTAGCATTATTACAACATTCAGCTTTCAATACAAATAATGTATTCTTCATTGTCAATAATTCAGCATTTCTTTCAGCATTGCTAGTGTAATGTTCAAGTTCAGGAAGTGCTGTATTTGTCTAATATTTACATGGGAATTCTTGCATGAAGAGATTTGTTGGTGATGCAGTGTTAAAAGGTTTAGATTTCTAAGATAAGAAAACAGTCTATGATGCAAAAACGGCCAGATTCGTATTCATATAAAACCAAAATCTGGCATGAAGCCATTTTTTTTTAAAAACTCTTTACCCCTTAAAGCAATTGCTACAGCCACCCTTGTATATGTATATACTGTTCATCCTGAGAACATATTTACAAGAAAAAAAGTCTAAAGACAAGGTTTTGACAAGGTTTTAGACAAGGCGTCATATGTCATCATTATGGGATATACACGGGGTTGTCATATGTCGTCATTTAGGGATATACACGGGGTTGTAATATGTCGTCATTAAGGGGTAAAGAGTTAAACTGATAGTTTGCTCATTGTGTGTCATTATTCTGACACTGATTCATCCAATATAAAATCTTGATGCAATTTTCTGAGGACAGAAAAAAAGTGCTATGCTCCATCTAGCTACTGTTTGGATGCATTCATAGCTAATAGGCTCTGTTTCTCTTTAAAACTTAAAAACTGCTGTCATTGTGATTGCTGTCATGAGTTGGGTCTCGAATCAAAAACTCTGACCTTAATTTCAAAAGTATTAGCTAATCTAAGAAATTCAGGGTGGCACGGTGGTGTAGTGGTTAGCGCTGTCACCTCACAGCAAGAAGGTCCGGGTTCGAGCCCCGTGGCCGACGAGGGCCTTTCTGTGCGGAGTTTGCATGTTCTCCCCGTGTCCGCGTGGGTTTCCTCCGGGTGCTCCGGTTTCCCCCACAGTCCAAAGACATGCAGGTTAGGTTAACTGGTGACTCTAAATTAACCGTAGGTGTGAGTGTGAATGGTTGTCTGTGTCTATGTGTCAGCCCTGTGATGACCTGGCGACTTGTCCAGGGTGTACCCTGCCTTTCGCCCGTAGTCAGCTGGGATAGGCTCCAGCTTGCCTGCGACCCTGTAGAACAGGATAAAGCAGCTAGAGATAATGAGATAAGATGAGATGAGATGAGATCATCTTTGGTACATATCATTGAAAGATTCAGAGAATCTGAAGAAATCCCTGTATGCAAGAGACAAGGCTGAAAACTGACATTGGATGCCTGTGATTTTCAGGCGACCCCATTAAAAGCAGGCACGTGTCTGTAATGGAAATCACTGTATGGGCTCAGGAACACTTCAGAAAACCATCGTCTGTGAAAAGAGTTCATTACTGCATCCACAAATGCAAGTTAAAACCATATATATAAGCAATATCCAGAAACACTGCCATCTTTAATGGGCCTGAGCTCTTTTAAGATGGACTAGGCGAAGTGGAAAATTGTCCTGAAGTCTGGTCTGACAAATCAAAAATAAAAATTATTTTTAGAAATCATGGACACCATGTCCTCCAGGCTAAAGAGGAGAGGGACCATGCCTGCGCATGAGAGCTTGCCTGCGACCCTGTAGAACAGGATAAAGTGGCTAGAGATAATGAGATGAGATGAGATGAGATGAGATGAGATGAGATGAGAAATTCAGAAGAAACACAAACAGACCCTTAGATTAGATTAGATTAGATTAGATTAGATTAGATTAGATTAGATTAGATTCAACTTTGTCATTGCACATGTCACAGGTACAAGGCAATGAAATGCAGATTGCATCTAACCAGAAGTGCATAGCAGTAAATAACACAAGTGTAATATACATAAATATAAATGTACAGGAATTATAGGGTCTGGAATGATATAATGATATGATAGATATTTACAGTATGTTCAAAATGTGCAATATAAATGAACTATAGTGTAATGGGATGATATATAGAAATATCTATATACAAAACACGGTATGAATAAACAGTAGTGCAAATAGTGATAGTGCAATGAAGTCAGTTCAAGTCAATTTAGTTTGTTGGGGGGGGTTGTTAAGTGCGTGTGTGTGGAGGGGGAGACCGTGGGTGGCGGAGTTCAGCAGTGAGACAGCTGAAGGAAAAAAAAACTGTTCCTGAACCTGGTGGTTTTGGTCCGAAGGCTCCTGTAGCACCTTCCAGAGGGCAGGAGAGTGAACAGTTTGTGTGCTGGATGGCAGGAGTCTTTGTTGATGTTTATGGCTCTCCTGATACATCGCTCCTGTAGACATCCTCAATAGCAGGAAGTGAGGCTCCCACGACACGCTGGGCGATCTTCACCACTCTCTGCAATGCCTTCCAGTCCAAGACAGTGCAGTT
This sequence comes from Neoarius graeffei, assembly GCF_027579695.1. NCBI lineage: Eukaryota > Metazoa > Chordata > Actinopteri > Siluriformes > Ariidae > Neoarius > Neoarius graeffei. The sequence goes on along the minus strand of NC_083570.1, from coordinate 37,212,898 downwards.
CCCATACCACACTGTAATACAGTTGGTTAGGATGCTCTCGATGGTACAACGGTAGAAGTTCACTAGGATGTATGAAGACAGGTGGTTTTTCTTCAGAGTCCTCAAGAAAAAGAGACGCTGGTGAGCCTTCTTGACCAAGTTGGAGCAGTTGGTTGTCCAGGTGAGGTCCTGCGAGATATGGCTCCCCAGAAATTTGAAGCTGGTCACACGCTCCACTACTGCACTGTTGATGTGGATGGGTGTGTGTGTGTCAGCATTCCTCCTGAAGTCCACGAGGAGCTCCTTGGTCTTATTGGTATTGAGCAGCAGGTTGTTCTCACTGCACCACACAGCCAGGCAGTCCACCTCCTCCCTGTAGGCTGACTCATCATTGTCCTTGATGAGGCCCATCACTGTGGTGTCATCCGCAAACTTGATGATGGTGTTAGTGTAATGTACAGGTCTGCAGTCATGAGTAAAAAGGGAGTAGAGGAATGGGCTCATCACACAGCCTTGTGGTACACTGGTGTTTAGGATGAGGGTGGAGGAGCAGTGATGGTCTAAACGAACATGCTGGGGCCTGTTGGTTAGAAAATCCAACAACCAGTTGCAGATGGGAGCACTGATGCCCAGATCTGTGAGTTTGGGGATGAGCTTAGAGGGGATGACAGTGTTAAATGCTGAACTGAAGTCTATGAACAACATTCTGGCGTATGTGTTGCCATTATCCAGGTGCGAGAGTACGGAGTGCAGTGCTGGGGAGACTGCGTCTTCTGTGCTCCTGTTCTTGTGGTAGGCAAATTGGTGGGGGTCCAAGGTGGGGGGAAGACAGGATTTGAGATGTGTCAGGACCAGCTGCTCTAAACACTTTGTAATGATGGGGGTGTGTGCTACTGGACGGTAGTCGTTGAGACATGTTGGAGTGGAGTGTTTTGGTACTGGCATGATGGAGGTGGTCTTGAAGCAGGTCGGAATGACAGCATGGGCCAAAGACATGTTGAATAAATCCTTCAGGACCCCCTCCAGCTCCCCAGTACATGTTCTGAGCACACGTCTGGGAATGCCATCAGGGCCTGCAGCTTTATGTGGATTTATCCTGCTCAGCACTGCTTTAACATCAGTGGGGGAGAGTGTTAGGAGTTGGTGGTCTGTAGTCAGCCTTTGGTAGGTTTGAAGGCCACAGAAGGCTGAGTTTATTCAATAGGCCAATTGTAATGAGCAAACCTTTTCCTATGACCATGATATAAAATTTCTGATGGTATGACAATCAAAGTAATGTACTTATCATAACATACTGTAGACTTGTATTTAAGAACTGCTTTTATAATCATAAATACTGTCCTGTGCTCATACCAGTTCTCTAATTCACAATATCCACATACTTCAACACACTTAGTATTGACTTTATAGTACACTGTTGTTGAAGTGTAATGATTTATAATCTGTTTGTCAAACTGGTGACCTTTTGGTCCCAAAGCTGCTTTTCAAACCTTTAGCCCATGGCTTCCCCTTCAGATGGATTTTGTGCAAACCAAGTTCACCATCCTATCCGAAATCCTGGAGGTTTACACAAGGTCACTGGTTTGATTCCCTGGACCAGCAGGAATAGCTGAGGTGCCCTTGATCAAGGCACCTAACCCCCAACTGCTCCTCAGGCTGCACACTAAGTCTATCAGGGTCTTGTTGCCTGACATTCTGGATAAGAGTGTCTGCTATATGTCTGTAATGTTTGTCAGATGTGTCAGTTTCTTCCCAAGTGCAGAATACTTGGAGGAAATAAAGTAGCTATGATGACAAATGTTGGACCCATTCTATGTATGTGACCAATTTTTAGCACCCAATCATGACTTTCATTTAAATCCAAAGATTCAACACAGTCTCAGAAATGCAAATGTGTAAGAATTAGTACAAGTTGCAAGGTTGAAGTGAGAGAGATTAGCAGTCATGGCTTTGCTTTCATACTTCATGAAATGCAAGTAAATCACCCTCATCCATTAGTATATATATTAATTTTGTATGAATTAAGATCAAAACTAATATACATTGATCCATTTTCAAATGCAACTGCTTCACCAAAATGTCTAAAAAGATATATTTGTCATTGCTGCAGACTCAAGCAAAAGTTATGTTTTTCCTTCATGCCTGCTCCATACAAATTACTTCCCCTATTCCCGACCAGTAAACAGGTTGTGTGGGAAGCTGAGCTGAACAGGATAAAAGGATTCCACATGTCACGTGGCCAGCCCTTTAGGCTACTCTTAAAAAAAAAAGAAAAAAAAAGAAAAAAAAAGCTTTTCACATTTGCTTGGCGCTAGTGTAAAATAGCCTTATCGGACTGCCGAAGTATGTGCAGTGAATATGTGACAGCTTCCTCCTGCTACTATCTTATCACTCGAGAACATCAGGGCCTCTCTCAGAATCAGAATTGCTGCAAATAAATAAATAAAATCAAACCTGGACCCCAAGCACTTTGTGTCGGTCTCATTTGCACTTCAAAGTGGTGGAGGAGGAAAACAAGTGAGAAGGTGTCTGCCTGTCAGACATTTCTCCCCTTCATTGTTGGTTTAAGTTAAAACTCTAGCATTGACGTCTTATCGCCTGTGCTCAGGAATGCAGTGCTCTCTCCTGGGATTAGACCAGAGGGGACACTACAAGACCCATGGATGCATGTCTATTGAAGAGGGAGTCAGCAAATTAAAACTGAAAACTATACATGCTAAAGGGCTAGTGATATAATGGCATGATGGTATATAATAATAGGGGACTCAGACTTTATGCTACAGCAAAATGGCATCACAAATATTTCCAGGTCTCTTAAATCCCATCCATCCCTCCATTCATCCATCCCTCTTCTGCCATTTATCTGGCTCCAGGTCACAGGGGCAGCAGTTCATGCAGAGATACCCAGGCCTCCCTCAACTCAGCCATCTCCTGTACAGTAGCTCATGTAGGGGGAGATTGAGGCATTCCCAAACCAGCTGAGTGATTTAATCTCTCCAGCATGTCCTGAGTCTGCCTGGAACAATTCACCCAGGCATCCTAGAGAGATGCCCAAAATATTTTGATGTGGTGGAGCAGCAGCTCTACTCCAAACCCTTCCTGAATTTCCAAGCTGTCTCCTCTCCCTGTCTTGAAATATTCAACAGATTTAAGACAGAGTAATCTACTTTTTAAAGATCAGGGTTCCAGCACAAGGTCAGCCATGATATAAGACAGCTACAGATAATGGATGGACGGAAGGATGCTCTTTTAGAACTTGCTTGATATCTCAGCCATGTGTTAGTAGGGTTAAGGGTCTTGCTCAAGGGACCAACACTGGCAGGTTGGCAGTGCTAGGACTTGAACTGTCCCAACTGTCTTATTAGTAACCCAGAGCCTTAACCCTTGAGCCACAAGTCAACTATAAGTGGCATCATGTGTTCTGGTCAGATGAGACAAGTCATTACAGTTGTGTTGGTATAGTAGTGGTGAGCAGCCAAATTGATCTACATACCACAATTGTTTAAGATTTGCTACTAAATTATGATACTTTTATTCACATTGCTGTTTATTATATTCAGGAGGAGGACAGGGAAATTCCCGACTACTGTTTTGCTGAATAACTAAGCATCGAATCATTAAGAAACCCAAAACAATACATTTCCATAGTAATTCAATGTGTCAGTAATTACATGTATATGAATATGATACTGATAAATGCAGTGGCTCAAAACTGGATAACAAGACAGTACACCTTTGTCAGAATAGTAATTTAATTTTAATTACCAAGTCATTACACATTATAATTTCTTTTATTGTATTGTAGTGTTTAATAATTATTGAAGATGTATTATGGTAGCTCTTGATTATCTATTGGTCAATTAGTAACTATTTAAGCATTAATGAAGGAACTATTTTGTAAAATGTTACCCATTTAATTCCCTTCTATTGACCACTGTGCTCTGTTCCTTTCTTTTCCTGAAAATGTCATCTTTCCTAGCCTTTCATTCACTGACTTGATTTGGTGATTTATTCACCTCTACAGAAGATAAGCACCTGCTCCATTATTTGTGTGCTTGTCCTCTATGTCTGTTTCTCTATCTGCTCCTCTTTCCTATATTTTTCTGTGTAGCCATGGTGTATCAGACTCACTCAGAGCTAGCATTTGTGAAGGATTTGCAGTCCAACTGCACTGCCAAAAAACTGTCTCCCTTTCTCTTATGTAGAAAAAAATTAAAATAATAATTTAAAAAATTATATATATATATATATATATATATATATATATATATATATATACACACACTACCGTTCAAAAGTTTGGGGTCACCCAGACAATTTTGTGTTTTCCATGAAAAGTCACACTTTTATTTACCACCATAAGTTGTAAAATGAATAGAAAATATGGTCAAGACATTTTTCTGGCCATTTTGAGCATTTAATCAACCCCACAAATGTGATGCTCCAGAAACTCAATCTGCTCAAAGGAAGGTCAGTTTTATAGCTTCTCTAAAGAGCTAAACTGTTTTCAGCTGTGCTAACATGATTGTACAAGGGTTTTCTAATCATCCATTAGCCTTCTGAGGCAATGAGCAAACACATTGTACCATTAGAACACTGGAGTGATAGTTGCTGGAAATGGGCCTCTATACACCTATGTAGATATTGCACCAAAAACCAGACATTTGCAGCTAGAATAGTCATTTACCACATTAGCAATGTATAGAGTGGATTTCTGATTAGTTTAAAGTGATCTTCATTGAAAAGAACAGTGCTTTTCTTTCAAAAATAAGGAAATTTCAAAGTGACCCCAAACCTTTGAACGGTAGTGTATACACACACACACACACACACACACACACACACACACACTCATCAGCCACTTTAATAGGAACTTTTTCTTGATTCCAAGCTTCCTGTTCTTGGCTGGCACGAATGGAACCCAGTGTGATCTTCTGCGGTTGCATGCTGAGATGCTTTTCTGCTCACCATGGTTGTAAAGAGTTGCTATGAGTTGCTATATCCTTCCTGGCAGCTCAAACCGATCTGGCCATTTTCCTGTGACCTCTCTTATCAACAAGATATTTCCACCCACAGAACTGTCGCTCACTCAAAATTTCTTGTTTGCACACCATTCTGTGTAAACTCTAGAGACTGCTGTGTGTGAAAACCCCAAGAGATCAGCAGTTTCTGAAATACTCAAACCAGTCCATCTGGCACCAACACCTATGCCACAGTGAAAGTCACAGAGATCACAATTTTTCCCATTCTGATATTTGAAGTGAACATTAACTGAAGCACATTTATATCTGCATGAGTTTATGCATTATGCTGCTGTCAAGGGATTGGGTGATTAAATAACTGCATAAAACAGCAGGTGTGTGAGTGTTCCTAATAAAGTGGCCAGTAAATGTACATTCACCACTTCCATTAATGACAGATAAGGCCAGGTAAAGTCACAAAGCAGTATCTACAGTGGTGCTTGAAAGTTTGTGAACCCTTTCGAATTTTCTATATTTCTGCATAAGTATGACCTAAAACATCATCAGATTTTCACACTAGTCCTAAAAGTAGATAAAGAGAACCCAGTTAAACAAATGAGACAAAAATATTATACTTGGTCATTTATTTATTGAAGGGCGGCACGGTGGTGTAGTGGTTAGCACTGTCGCCTCACAGCAAGAAGGTCCTGGGTTCGAGCCCCGGGGCCGGCGAGGGCCTTTCTGTGTGGAGTTTGCATGTTCTCCCCGTGTCCGCGTGGGTTTCCTCCGGGTGCTGCGGTTTCCCCCACAGTCCAAAGACATGCAGGTTAGGTTAACTGGTGACTCTAAATTGACCGTAGGTGTGAGTGTGAATGGTTGTCTGTGTCTATGTGTCAGCCCTGTGATGATCTGGCGACTTGTCCAGGGTGTACCCCGCCTTTCGCCCGTAGTCAGCTGGGATAGGCTCCAGCTTGCCTGCGACCCTGTAGAAGGATAAAGCGGCTAGAGATAATGAGATGAGATGAGATTTATTTATTGAGGAAAATGATCCAATATTACATATCTGCGAGTGGCAAAAGGATGTGAACCTCTAGGATTAGCAGTTCATTTGAAGGTGAAATTAGAGTCAGGTGTTTTCAATCAATAGGATGACAATCAGGTGTGAGTGGGCACCCTGTTTTAATTAAAGAACAGGGATCTATCAAAGTCTGATCTTCACAACACATATTTGTGGAAGTGTATGATGGTACAAACAAAGGAGATTTCTGAGGACCTCAGCAAAAGCGTTGTTGATGCTCATCAGGCTGGAAAAGATCACAAAACCATCTCTAAAGAGTTTGGACTCCACCAATCCACAGTCAGACAGATTGTGTACAAATGGAGGAAATTCAAGACCATTGTTACCCTCCCCAGGAGTGGTCGACCAACAAAGGTCACTCCAAGAGCAAGGCGTGTAATAGTCAGCGAGGTCACAAAGGACCCCAGGGTAACTTCTAAGCAACTGAAGGCCTCTCTCACATTAACATTAGCCAATGTTCATGAGTCCACCATCAGGAAAACACTGAATGGCGTTCATGGCAGGGTTGCAAGGAGAAAGCTATGGTACTGTTGTCCAAAAAGAACATTGCTGCTTGTATGCAGTTTGCTAAAGGTCATGTGGACAAGCCAGAAGGCTATTGGAAAAATGTTTTTTGGACGGATAAGACCAAAATAGAACTTTTTGGTTTAAATGAGAAGCATTATATTTGGAGAAAGGAAAACACTGCTTTCCAGCATAAGAACCTTATCCCTTCTGTGAAACATGGTGGCGGCAGTATCATGGTTTGGGCCTGTTTTGCTGCATCTGGGCCAGGACGGCTTGCCATCATTGATGGAACAATGAATTCTGAATTACAGTATACCAGCAAATTCTAAATGAAAATGTCTGGACATTTGTCCATGAACTGAATCTCAAGAGAAGGTGGGTCATGTAGCAAGACAACGATCCTAAACACACAAGTTGTTCTATCAAAGAATGGTTAAAGAAGAATAAAGTTAATGTTTTAGAATGGCCAAGTCAAAGTCCTGACCTTAATCCAATCGAAATGTTGTGGACGGACCTGAAGCGAGCAGTTCATGTGAGGAAACCCACCAACATCCCAGAGTTGAAGCTGTTCTTTATGGACGAATGGGCTAAAAGCTCCAAGCTGGTGTGCAGGACTGATCAACAGTTACCGGAAATGTTTAGTTGCAGTTATTGCTGCACAAGGGGGTCACACCAGATACTGAAAGCAAAGGTTCACATACTTTTGCCACTTATTCGTTTAACTGGGTTCTCTTTATCTACTTTTAGGACTTGTGTGAAAATCTGATGAATTTTTAGGTCATATTTATGCAGAAATATAGAAAATTCTAAAGGGTTCACAAACTTTCAAGCACCACTGTATAAACAGTCATTGCCTCATACTCTTTTGAAGTTAATAATACAGAAAAATGGAGCTTGGCCCTCAAAAATTACAAAGTCCTCCATTCATAGACATACCTGTGACAGAAATGTAATTGATCATAAGAATTACAGCTAAAGATTTTATGGAGTCTACAGATATTTCTATTTGCTTGATAACATTAGCATATTGGTGAAACTTACCAGCATGCTTTTTTCAAATTATATGGAGTTCATGCCTTCTAGGGAAGCCAAGGAGAATCCTGACTGTACACTCATCAGCCACTTTATTAGGGACACCCATACACCTGCTGTTTTATTCAGTTATCTAAGCAGCCAATCCCTTGACAGTAGCACAATGCATAAAATCATGCAGATACAAATCGAGAGCTTCAGTTAATGTTCACTTCAAACATCAGAATGGGAAATATTGTGATCTCTGTGACTTTCACTGTGGAATGGGTGTTGGTGCCTTTTCACACACAGCAGTCTCTAGAGTTTACACAGAATGGTGTGCAAACAAAAAACATTGAGTGAGCGACAGTTCTATGGGTGTAAATGCCTTGTTGATGAGAGGTCAGAGGAAAATGGCCAGATTGGTTTGAGCTGCCAGGAAGGATATAGCAACTTGTAGCTACTCTTTACAACCGTGGTGAGCAGAAAAGCATCTCAGCATGCAACAGCAGAAGACCACATTGGGTTCCACTTGTGCCAGCCAAGAAATGGAATCTTAGAATCCAGGACAAGTTCCCATTAAAGTGGCTGGTGAATGTACTTTCAGATTATAACATTCCTATAGGACAATTATAGCAACAGCAGCTAAACAAAGATCATTGATGAAGTACTTGCTTTCGTGAAGTTTCCTTGGTCCAAAGGTAATATCAAAAATTAAACACATGTAGAATCAACAATACAGGAAATGTCCCTTTAAACACAAAGCATGTGTAAATCATGGGCATTGTGCCTCAATCCGAGAGTTCACTCATATCCACTGAAAAAAGGGAAAAACTTATATTTAGGGAAAAAGACATAGTCCAGTCCCAAAAGGTACCATGAGGGAAAGAAAAGAAAATATTTAAAGGTGTCATTCCACGACAAACCGTTTAATACTTGCTCTTTTTGAAATACCATAGGTCACTCCGAGTTGCATATGCATGCTGCACGTGAAAATGTTCTTCTACCCCTATTCCCTGTATTAGCCTATGAAAGAAAATAGATGGAAAAACGAGAAAATCAGAAAAAGCCCTACGAACTTACATCACTTCGAAAATTAGTAGTCATGTCCTTGCCCATAACCCACTGGAGGGAGTGTCACAGTGCTGTTAGCCAATCAGAAGCGATATGTTTACATGTCATGAATATTCATGAGTAAGAGCTGAAATCCTGTCATTCTCTCCCCACCCACTCCTCCACCAAACTAGAACAGCCTGAAACAGGAGCACCACAGCATTTTTTTCACCAAAACCGGCTCACAGGGCATTCATTCATACTAGAGACCACCACACAATTAATGAAAAAAAAAACGATGCAATGACACCTTTAAAATCCCTCTTTCCCCTCAGAGTTAGGGTCCTGTCTGTGTCCAAACTCCGTATAGTTGGTTGGGTATTCCAGTTGTGAGGGAAATTTAGTGGATGAACATTCCTATTCTCTGTGTTTCTGTGTGTTGAGCTCAAGTGGCCTAATATACTGAGAAAGATGTTTTTTTCCAATGTTGTAATCGCTTTTCTGTGGCCATGGTGGTAATGAGCAGGGTGCTTGAGTTCGTCCTAACTACGCATCTTCTCATGATGTAACCACCTTTCCTGACCTCGGTGGTGATAAGCAGGGAGCTTGAGCTCTCCCTAACTCGCATCCGCCTGCACATACCAGAGCACGCCAGGTGCACGTTTTAACAAAGCTTCATAGAAAATCTTGAGCCAATCACATGAAGACACAAGCAGTGAGCGAATGCTTTCAGAGTATAATAGATAACATTCCTAAAACACAACTCAGAGTGTGTGTACTCTCTGCATCAGAAGTGGTGTCTTCTTCTATTCTTCTCTTTCCTTTCCTATTTTATATATCTTTTATATGATCTACTATAATAAATGACTGAAAAGACAACTGCTAAGCGTTCTGAAGTGTTTATTAGAAATTTCCAATGCAATTTGGCGTCCCCTGGGTGGGCCCTATGCGTCTGATCCTCAGACGACGGAACACTCCCAAGGCTACGGTGCGGAGCTGAGAACTCGGATGAGAGACCAGGCCATCAGGGCTCACCGAACCAGTAAGTGATAACTTTGCATTCTTGTGTAAAGAAATTAGTGGAAACAGTATTTAAAGAATGATACAAGAAATGGACAGAGATTTGTCCTAGTATTTAAAGAATGATGTAAGAGATGGACAGAGATTTGTCCTAGTATTTAAAAAGGATATAAGAGATGGACAGAGATTGTCCCAGTCAAGGAAGACTGATATAAGAGATGGACAGAAGTTTGTCCGAGCCCAGGAGGACTGCTAAGCTGTGATGCCATCAATATGTTTGCAGAAAATGGATAAAACAAAATTTTGAGACAATAAACTGTGAGTAGTTTATTGGGTTGTGTAAGAGAATTATCCGCTCAAGTGATGACTGGGTAACGGCTCACCTACTTGAGCGAAGGAATTACGGGTGCGTGTCTCGACAGACTCACGTTCAGTGATTCGTAACTGGGAAAGAATTGAATCTTGCTCCCTTTGTTCTGTGTGAACAACTGGCCCGTCGGAGGAACGGGATAGAGAGGTTCGATCACGAAGTCGCAAAGACACACGGGTGTGCACGCAAAATATTGATGAATTAACAGAGTACTGTCCTCCTCCAAATTCTGAAACAGAGAAATAGATTTTGTACACATGTGCAAGTTGTCTTTGAGGTTGTTGTGCTAAATGATACCTACTTTAGTTTAAGGCAAATGTCAGATAAATTGTTTACTAATAAGAACACACCTAAAGGATTATTGTGTCGCATTTTTGGACATAGTCCAACTTGCTCTTCTTGTGATCCTGAAAAAAACTCAGCCATTGTTGTCATAACCTATTGATATAACAGTGTACAATGAGGAACAGAAACAGTAAGTTAGGGAAAGAAAGGAAAAACCAAGTAAGTGTGAGGCTACATGTGCTATAATAAGAATTGGATGTTTCTATGACAGTCCAAACATCCAGTTTATGAAAACCTCGTATGGCGAGGATTATTTGGCACAGTTTGACATATGGGTAAAGGACTTAGGATTCCCTCAGAAGGGCAGTTTTAGTCCCAGGCAGATAGGACAGTTAGAAGAAAAGTTGAAACAGAAGGAAAAAGAAGAGTCTGCAGATAATGTTAAGTTCTTAGGGGACTGGAGGGCATTTTCTGCATGGAAAGAAGAAACACATAAGAGAAAGTACAAAAGAGAGAAACGACAGGCAGGGCTCTCACCCTCTTCTCAGTGTTTGAAATTTCAGATGGACCCTGACCTGAAGTCTGCTCCACCACCCCGACACACACTACCTCCTCAGCAAGGCAGAGCATCATTCCCACAAGCGCTTCACCCACAGAAAGGGGGAGAAGTCGAGACAAAGAAAAAAAAACAAAACAAAAAAAACTGAGCCTCTGGAATCTCTTCCAGCCTACCAGCCGCCTCCAGCATCAGCGCCTCTCAGCGCTTCTCCATCACACACGAGATCCGGTCTTGCATATGGCGATGGAAAAGACACCCTCCTGGACCTGACCACGTGCTCACCAGTGGGTCTGCAAGGCCGTAACCTAAAGTCTGAAGTCCTTCATCTTCCAGTGGTGGAAGTGGCTGGAGCTGACGGCGTGCTTTTAGTCTACAGACCCTGGACGACAGCTGACATGAAGGAAAACATGGCTTCTCTTCCCAACGTGAGAGAGGTAGGAGGAAAGAGATTTGGTAATGAGCTGTTGATATTTTGCAGAGAATTCCAACCAACCACCCATGAACTTTGCCACCTACTCATGATCAAGATGGGTATAGATTGGAACAAAGTTTCCAAAGAGTGGCTGGAAGCTGACCAGTGAATGACTACACCAGACTGGAGCGCGGCTGGCAATGGTGAGTATAGAGATACCATCACTGCTCTCTGTGCTTGTCTGGACAATGCTTTCCCTTGAACATAGACATTACTAAGATCAGTATGTGTAAGCAAGAAGATGGTGAAGTGGTGTCAGCATTTCTCGCCCGTCTCACCGCCACGCATGAGAAAAAAACAGTGGCCTGACCAGGCCCATGACCCTGGCTGCAGTGGAGGGCACTCCTGAGCCTCACTAAGATCGAGCAGTACGCTGTGCATGCAGAAAAGCTGCTGAAAGAGAAGGAGAAGACAAAGTTGGCACAAAGAGACCAAGACCTACCCGCCACCACTCTCACTCTTCTCCAGACTGCTCAGCCTGGACCTAGAGGAAGAGGTCGAGGTAGGGGCCGAGGCAGGACGACCTGGAGTGACTCGTCCTGGATAAAAGGCGCAACCTGCTACAATTGCAATCAGAAGGGACACATTGCTCGAGATTGTCTCCACAGTAGCAGCCAGAAGCCCCGTGAGGAGTACAGCAAAGCAGACTGATGGGCGGACTCTGGGAACGGGCCCCACACAGAGAACAGGGGAGGTAACACACACACACACACTTGATGATACACATACACATACACATAGACAGGTGCATTCACATAACGTTAAACACATTAGTAGCAGCACCTGTATGCAACAGCAAGACTACACAGAAATGCCCGATACACCAGTCCAGATAAATACACCTGAAGTTGCATTAAGTTTGTTAAAATACACAACTACTCCCTTTTTTAAACTCCCTTGTATGCCCCTCACTGTGTGTGGGCATGTGTTAAACTTTTTAGTAGATTCTGGAGCAGGACACTCAGTGATACAACATGGGGTACTTCCAATAGATCCACCGCTCAGCTCAAATTCTATTCAGACAATGGGCATCTCAGGACGACCTGTAACCGAAACTTTCTCAGTCAACCTCCCGTGTGAAAGCGAGGGAGGAATAGTGTGGCAGCGGGGGTGTGGTCAAGCACCGGTCTGTGACAGGAGGGCGGAGTCAGGGAAGGTCAGTGGCAGAATCACTACACCTGACATGAATTAACCTGTTTGTGTGTGTCTTCCCAGTGACCGTGCCCTATTTAAGGAGAGAGAGCAAGAGCAGAGGGAGCTCTCTCCCCAACCAGATGACTTGAGTGTGTGCGTGCGTGTGTGGCTGAGAGAGCAAAATTTGCACTGAAAAGTGAAAATAAAAGAGTTTTGTGAACTCAGTTCTGGCCTGCCGTCCTTCTGTGCTCCACCCACCCATACAAACTGCTACAGTGGTGCCGAAACCCAGGAAAGTGGAGCACCAGCCGAGCAGCCCCATGGAGTCCTCCCCGTTCACCAACCTGGTCCACGCCCTCACCACGGCCCAGCAAAGCCAGCACCAGGCACTCGTCACCCTCCGGAAGAAGCAAGAGCGACGCTTCTAGGCCCTGGTGCTGGCCCAACAAGAACATTGGGAGGCGTTCCGGCACCTCCTTGTGTCGGTGGGGTCCACCAGTGCTCCTACCGTGGGCCCCTCTCCCCTCCCCATCACCAAGATGGGCCCGCAGGACGACCCCAAGGCGTTCATCACGTTCTTCGAGCAAGTTACCGAAGCCTCGGGGTGGCCGATGGAGCAGCGCGCGGCACGCCTCCTCCCCCTGCTAACGGGAGAGGCACAGCTGGCCGCGCTACAGCTCCCCGCTGACCACCGGCTGGCCTACGCGGACCTCCGCCAGGCCGTCCTCCAGCGCGTGGGGCGCACCCCAGAGCCGCAGCGCCAGCGCTTCCGCACGTTGCGCTTGGAGGAAGTCGGCCGGCCGTATGCGTTTGGCCAGCAGCTCCGGGACGCCTGCTGGCGGTGGTTGAGGGCGAACAACCGCGACGCCGAGGGAATCATCGACCAGGTGGTGCTGGAACAGTTCATCGCTCGCTTGCCAGCAGGAACTGCGGAGTGGGTCCAGTGCCACCGCCCGGCGTCGCTGGATCAGGCAGTTGAGCTGGCGGAGAACCATCTGGCGGCTGTCCTGGTGGCAGGACAGCAGATGGCATCTTCTCTTCTCTCTCTCTCTCTCCATCCTCCTGTGTCCTGTCCTCGCCCCATTCCCCCACCGCGGAGGCGGGGGCCGGCACCACCCCAGCCAGCCCGACGCACCCGTGGTGCCCTCCCATTTCTCCCTTCTGTGTCTGTCTCTCCCCCACCTCAGGTGAGTGAGCCCCAGAACACCGGTGCAGAGGGAAAGCCCGGGCCGGTTTGCTGGCGCTGCGGGGAGCCAGGCCACCTTCAACAGCAGTGCACAGCGATGGAAGTGGGCGCAGTGGTTCGGATCCCCGACGCGCCAGAGGCCGCCCTTGATCGGGCCGGAGCATATCGCATACCGGTGAGTATCCAAGGGGATACATATCAGGCGCTAGTGGATTCTGGTTGTAACCAGACCTCAATTCACCAAAGCCTCGTGCAAAATGAGGCATTGGGGGGAGCACAGGAGGTGAAGGTGTTGTGTGTGCATGGGGATGTTCACAGCTACCCTTTGGTGTCGGTCCACATTTTTTTCAGAGGGGAAAAATTTATAGTGAAGGTGGCAGTTAATCCTCGCCTTACCCACTCTTTAATTTTGGGGACTGATTGGCCAGGATTTCGGGGTTTAATGACATGCCTAGTAAAGAGTGGGTCCTGCCATTTGACAGGGGGAGGTCCCGGTGTCGCTTTGGCGGGAGCAGCTGTCACAGAGCCGTCTACGTCATCTCCGCGTCAGAGTGAGGAGCCGCCGGTTCCTCCTCTCTCTATTGGGGAATCCCTCACGGATTTCCCATTAGAACAATCGCAAGACGAGACTCTGCGACATGCATTTGACCAAGTGAGAGTAATCGATGGTCAAACGCTCCAGCCGAACGCTACCCCATCCTTCCCCTACTTCGCAATTATGAAGGATAGGTTATACTGAGTGACGCAGGACACTCAAACTAAAGAGCGAGTCACGCAGCTTTTGATTCCGAAGAGCCGCCAGGAATTGGTATTCCAGGTGGCTCACTTTAATCCCATGGCTGGACACTTAGGGCAGGATAAGACACTAGGCCAAATAATGGCCCGATTCTATTGGCCGGGGATTCACAGCGATGTTTGTAGGTGGTGTACGGCATGCCGTGAATGCCAGTTAGTAAATCCAGTGGCCATTCCAAAAGCGCCTTTGCGCCCTCTTCCATTGATCGAGGCCCCATTTGAGAGAATTGCGATGGATCTCGTCAGGCCATTAGATTGGTCAGCACGAGGGTACCGCTTTATATTAGTTCTGGTGGACTATGCAACGTGATACCCGGAAGCGGTGCCTCTGCGCAATATCTCAGCATGCAGTATTGCAGAGGCACTCTTCCACGTTATCTCCCAAGTCGGAATCCCGAAAGAGATTCTGACTGATCAAGGCACTACATTTATGTCACGGACACTGCGCGAACTGTATGGGTTATTGGGGATTAAGCCGATCCACACCAGTGTGTATCACCCACAAACGGACGGTTTAGTGGAATGGTTCAATCGCACCCTCAAAAATATCATTAAAAAATTCGTGAGGACGCACGTAATTGGGATAAGTGGCTCGAACCCTTGTTGTTCTCAGTGCGAGAGGTTCCCCAAGCCTCCACAGGGTTCTCCCCATTCGAATTATTATATGGGCACAAGCCACGCGGCATCCTAGATGTGCTGTGGGAAAATCGGGAGGAGGGACCTTCACAAAGCAAGAACGAAATTCAATACGTTATGGACCTGCGCGCAAAACTCCACACGCTCACCCACCTAACTCAGGAGAATTTGCGGCAGGCCCAGGAATGGCAAGGCCGCCTGTACAACAAGGGTACGCGCCTTAGGGAATTCACCCAGGGAGATAAAGTACTCTTACTGTTGCCCACTTCGAGCTCCAAATTGATCGCCAAGTGGCAAGGTCCCTTTGAGGTCACACGGCGAGTCGGGGACGTCGACTATGAGGTGAGGCGAACGGACAGGGGTGGGGTGCTACAAATTTACCACCTCAATCTGCTTAAACTCTGGAACGAGGAGGTCCCCGTGGTGTTGGTGTCTGTGGTTCCGGAGAAGGCGGAGCTGGGGCTGGAGGTTCAAAAAGGGGCATTGGCATCCCGTACCTTTCCAGTCCCCTGTGGAGACCACCTCTCCCCGACCCAACTCACGGAGGTCGCTCAGTTGCAGACCGAGTTTTCGGATGTGTTCTCGCCCCTGCCCGGTCGCACTAACCTCATAGAGCACCACATAGAGACGCCCCCGGGGGTGGTAGTGTGTAGCCGCCCTTACAGGCTACCCGAACACAAAAAAAAGGTGGTTCGGGAAGAACTTGAGACCATGCTCGAAATGGGCATCGTCGAGGAGTCCCACAGTGACTGGAGCGGCCCGGTGGTCTTGGTACCCAAGGCCGACGGGTCAGTCCAGTTCTGTGTAGACTATAGAAAAGTCAACGTGGTGTCTAAATTCGACGCGTACCCAGTGCCTCGTATTGATGAGTTGCTCGATCGACTCGGCACGGCTCGCTTTTATTCGACACTGGATTTGACGAAGGGATATTGGCAGATCCCCTCGACTCCACTATCCCGAGAAAAAACGGCCTTTTCCACACCGTTTGGTTTACACCAATTTGTCACACTTCTGTTTGGGCTGTTTGGGGCGCCTGCTACATTTCAGCGACTGATGGACAGGGTCCTCCGCCCCCACGCCACCTATGCGGCCGCCTATCTCGACGACATCATCATATATAGTAATGACTGGCCGCGGCACCTTGAACACCTAAGGGCCGTCCTTAGGTCGCTGAGGCGAGTGGGTCTCACAGCCAACCCGAAGAAGTGTGCGATTGGGCGGGTGGAAGTACGGTATCTGGGCTTCCACTTGGGCAACGGGCAGGTGCGTCCCCAAATTAATAAGACCGCAGCAATTGCGGCCTGCCTGAGGCCCAAGACCAGAAAGGGGGTGAGACAGTTCCTGGGGCTGGCTGGCTATTATCATAGGTTTATACCTAATTATTCGGACGTCACCAGCCCGCTGACTGATCTCACTAAAATGGGGCACCAGATCCGGTCCAGTGGACGGAGCAATGCCAGCGGGCTTTTTCTGAGGTAAAGGCTGCACTGTGTGGGGGGCCACTTTTACACTCCCCTGACTTTTCTCTCCCCTTTATGTTACAGACTGATGCGTCGGACAGAGGGCTGGGGGCGGTTTTGTCCCAGGAGGTGGAGGGGGAGGACCGCCCCATCCTGTACATGAGCAGGAAGCTGTCGGTGCGTGAGGGGCGCTACAGCACAATAGAAAAAGAGTGTCTGGCCATCAAGTGGGCGGTCCTCACCCTCCGTTACTACCTACTGGGGCGCCCTTTCACCCTCTGTTCGGACCACGCGCCCCTCCAGTGGCTCCACCGCATGAAGGATGCCAATGCGTGGATCACCCGTTGGTATCTGGCACTCCAACCCTTTAATTTCAAGGTGGTCCACAGGCCGGGGGCGCAGATGGTCGTGGCGGACTTCCTCTCCCGTCAAGGGGGGGGGGGGGGGGGGGAGTCGGCTGCAGGCCGGACGGCCACCCGGCCTGAGTCGGGTGGTGGGGGTATGTGGCAGCGGGGGCGTGGTCAAGCACCAGTCTGTGACAGGAGGGCGGAGTCAGGGAAGATAAGTGGCAGAATCACTACACCTGACATGAATTAACCTGTTTGTGTGTGTCTTCCCAGTGACCGCGCCCTATTTAAGGAGAGAGAGTGAGAGCAGAGGGAGCTCTCTCCCCAACCAGATGACTTGAGTGTGTGCGTGCGTGTGTGGCTGAGAGAGCAAAATTTGCACTGAAAAGTGAAAATAAAAGAGTTTTGTGAACTCAGTTCTGGCCTGCTGTCCTTCTGTGCTCCACCCACCCATATGAACTGCTACAAATAGTTACATCCCACTCATTTCTCATCTCACATACATGTCCAGTAAATTTGTTAGCATGTGATTTAATGTGCAAATTAGGAGTAAATCTCACGTTCACTCCAGATGGACTAACTATTGAAGTAAGTGAAATGTGCGGTGTGCAGTATGGGTTTGGAAGCCCTCTGTATGTGCATGTCTGGTGGCTCTGCTCAGATCAACTCACACAAACTCCCAAACACCTTGTACAGCTCGCATACTTGAACACCTCATCAGTTGACACAGATTATATGAAAGAGGAAGATTTGCATTGTACAGCACATGTTCACCAAGGGCAAGATGTAGAGTTTGAAAAGACTTGGTTTGCAGACCCCCACACACGTAAAAGATTGACCCTCAAAACTACATATTGGTCTAAACATTATTGCGCTGTGCAGGTCCATTTTACTCGTTGTCCAAACAGCTGCATCAATGCTAATCACAGTGTTCTCAAACATGTTTAACACAGCCTCATGACAGAGGACTCTGAGGTTGACTGCTGCCAACATGATTTCTTTGACATCGTTAATTCTATACCCCATGTCTCATTAGCAAAACTGCGAGCCACTCATTGGAAAGATGTGAGGAAGTGGGTCAGGAAGTGTGCAGCCAATGACAATGATTGGTCCCGAACAGAGGACCCTAGTGTGTTGTTTTGTCAAAGGTTTGGGGTCTACAAGCAAAGTCAGGCTATGTGTGTGCATGTTAAGTGCAGCGTAATATTAGCCACTGATGACCAGGGTCCTGGGGACCCCAGCCATAGTGGCCTGTTTGTCTCTATTTCCACAGGCATAACTCCAGCAGAGGTGCACCCCAAATTGGCAGGAGTTCCAAATTCTGTTTGGGTGAAGGGTAAACATGATGTAGGCCTAATAAAGAATGCTGAACCAGTGGTGATCACCCCCAAATCAGATTTCAGACCTAAACAGACCCAGTACCCACTCAAACCAGAAGCAATCGCAGGTATAAGACCGGTCTTTGATTCGTTGCTGAAGGCAGATGTAATTGTCCCTTGCCAGGACTCTCCAGTGCGCACTCCTATTTTTTCCAGTTAAGAAGGCAAGAAAACCGTCTCAGCCTGATGAGTGGAGGTTTGTCCAAGATCTGCAAGCAGTCAATGCTACATCTGTGCCACGTGCACATGACGTCCCTAAAAGGCGCCCTGCAGACCACACCCATGCTGGGACTGCCTGACCCCAATAAACCATTTTGTTCAAAGTGTAGATGAAAAGAAGGGTTTTATGACCTCTGTTCTTTTGCAGAAACACGGGGATAGATTGAGACCTGTAGCCTACTTCTCCAGCAGGCTGGATTCAGTGGCGGCTGGACTTCCTGTTTGCCTGTGTGCAGTTGCTGCAGCTGAACAGGCGGTAACTGCTTCCAAAAATATTGTGGGGTATTCTAACCTCACCCTTTTGGTCCCACATGCTATCTCCCTGCTTCTGTTGGAGAAAAAGATGTCACATTTGTCAGCACAGAGATGGTTGAAGTATAACACTGTCATACTTGATATGCCTAACATCATTGTGAAATGTCGTACTGTTCTGAATTCTGCCTCTCTTCTCCCTACAGAGGACGATGGAGAACCACATGACTGTGTTGCTCTCACTAACGATTTCTGTTCCCCCAGGGCAGACTTAAAGAGTGACCCTTTGGAAAATCCAGACATGGTCCTCTATGTGGATGGTTCAGCCTCCAGAGACCCAGAGATGGGAAAGAACAAAGTAGGTTTTGCCGTAGTCTCAGATCACGAGGTCCTCAAGGCGTCGTGTCTGCCCTCAAACATGTCAGCACAGGCCGCAGAGCTCTGTGCCCTTATTGAGGCATGCAAATTGGCGGCAGGGCAATCTGTCAATATTTTTATGGACAGTAGGTACACGTTTGGCATTGTGCACGATTTTGGCACCATTTGGAAACACAGAAATTTTCTCACTAGTACAGGATCTCCCATTGCACATCATAAACTGGTCTCTGAGTTGGTGGATGCTATTCTACTCCCTAGAGCCATTGCTGTGTGTAAGTGTGCTGCCCATACTAACAATACTGAATCTTGTGTCTCAAGGAAATGCCAGGGCGGACGCGGCAGCTAAGTGTGCAGCCTCAGCTTCCAGTTCACCCTCTAACCTTGCTTTTCCTTAGGTTTCTACCTCCTGTTCACAGCTAGCAGACCTTCAGAGCACTGCCACCCAGGACAAGAGATGAGTCTGGAAACAGGCAGGCTGTATCTTTGCAAACTTGGTCTGGGTTTGTCTCTCGGGCCGTCCCTGTCTACCAAAATACATGTTCCCTTTCTATGCAAAATTGGCACATGGGCTCACCCATGTGTCAAAAGGGGGGATGGTAGCAGAAGTAACAAAGAGATGGTTCACAAATGGGTTTTCAAATTATGCTGCGAAATTTTGCAAGCAATGCTTGATATGTGCACAACATAATACAGATCAAGGTATCAAACTAACTCAAGCAGCACACCCAATACAGACAAACCATTTGATCATCTCCAAATGGACTTCATTGAACTGACACTTAGAGAGGGAAAATGGGTCCCTTAAAAATAAACTAAGCAAAGCTTGTGCAGAAACAGGGCTAGGATGGACAAAGATCCTCCCTGTAGTACTCACACAAATGAGGATGCAAACTAGGCCTAAACATGGGTTAAGCCCATTCGAAATTCCGTTTAGACGAGTACCCAACATAGGGATAGGGCCAGCCCAAGGAACACTGCTGAACAGCAGACTGTGTAATGATGCAATGTTGAATTACTGTGCAATGTTGTCCTCTGCTTTGAAATTTATCCACAAACAGGTAAAAGAAGCACTTCCCAAACCCGCTGAGGGATCTATGACCAGGGGATTGGATCGTGGTGAAGGACTTCCGACGAACCAAGTGGAACAAGCCATGGTGGAATGGCCCATTCCAGGTCCTGCTCACGACCCCAACGGCAGTGAAGGTCACGGGCAGAGTGACGTGGATCCACGCTAGCCACTGCAGGAGGGTTCCTCAACCAGCTGAGCAGGAAGGAAAAGAAGGCCTAAGTGACCCAGATGCTGACTAAAGCTTGAGGAGAAAGAAGTGTTAATTGAGTACATCTGAGAACAGAACCCCAACCATAAGGTGGGACAAGTGGTAACCCAAGACTCAGGAGGAGAGGTAAGCGATTATCATTTAGAAGGTGCCCCACATGACCGCTTTCCTACCTTGATCCAAACCATGTGGCGAGCAAGTTCCGTGGGACTGAGCGTGACAGCAGTTACGCTGTTGCACCCTCAATAGAGAAGAGTATTTTAGTATCTAGTCAGTAAAACTGGTTTCAGAAGTCCTGAGTTTCTCCAAGCTCCGGTGAGGTGGGACGAGGGCTGATAGGGCGTGCCCGCCCTCTGAGCACCAATACACGTCGAGAAGGGCAAGGGTTAACTCGGTAACATTACTGAGGCACTGAACAAGATGTGCAAGGTTGCTGAACAATTACGAGCAGATGAACATGGAAGAGTTGAAGACAGCTGATCGTGTTAGTTCAGTGGATGGAAGACTCTGATTCTATCCACCATACCGGTCCTGGGCTTAGTGATTGTGATGCTATGCTTGCTCCCTGTTTTCTGTCAATGTTGTATGTCTGTGTTTCAGAGGCAGCTGACAAATACTGGTTACCAGATGGTGAAAATAGACTCAGACAACTTGCCTGACTGGCCTCCAAACTCACATGAAGACTATAACCCACCATTCGATGACATCAGCACAGTTGACATGAAATTAGCCTGAACTTAAAACATTTTCATTTGTGGTTGTTTCCTGTTCTATTGTTTCCTGATCTATGTATGTAGCTTGCTAGCATTAAGATGTCTATATCTTATAAAAAAACAGCCCTAGCATTATCCCTGTACACTCAATGACGTGTTAAGTCGAATCTCTCTGAGAACTCTTATCACTGAAACTGTGTACAGTTCTTTTCTTTCTTTAGCAATTATTATCCTACAGGATAAAAAGGGGGGAGAATGTGAGGGAAATTTAGTGGATGAACATTCCTATTCTCTGTGTTTCTGTGTGTTGAGCTCAAGTGGCCTAATGTACTGAGAAAGATGTTTTTTTCCAATGTTGTAATCGCTTTTCTGTGGCCATGGTGGTAATGAGCAGGGTGCTTGAGTTCGTCCTAACTACGCATCTTCTCATGATGTAACCACCTTTCCTGACCTCGGTGGTGATAAGCAGGGAGCTTGAGCTCTCCCTAACTCGCATCCGCCTGCACATACCAGAGCACGCCAGGTGCACGCTTTAACAAAGCTTCATAGAAAATCTTGAGCCAATCACATGAAGACACAAGCAGTGAGCGAATGCTTTTAGAGTATAATAGATAACATTCCTAAAACACAACTCAGAGTGCGCGTACTCTCGGCATCAGAAGTGGTGTCTTCTTCTATTCTTCTCTTTCCTTTCCTATTTTATATATATTTTATATGATCTACTATAATGAATGACTGAAAAGACAACTGCTAAGCGTTCTGAAGTGTTTATTAGAAATTTCCATTACACAGTTTAGGTTCTTCTCTTCCCAGGTGCTTTTAAACCTGGCTCAGGCAGTGCAAAATTGCCAACTGGACCTATAAGCAGCAACTTTACAGGTCAAATAGATCACTCTTTCCCATTTTTGACCTGCTTTTTGTGTGTTTCCATGGCATTAGAGCTGTGTTACTTCTGCCTATGGTGAAGTCACATACATTTCTGCTATTGTACATAATTGTCCCCTCTGCTGTCTCAACAACACAATTACAGCTAGGAAAAACTAAAAGATTGCACAGCCTGATAATAATCATGATTCATTATTTATTTAATCAATTTGAAATAAATGTGTATTGTGATTTAGCATAACATGATATATTGCTATATATATTTTTATTCCTTATTTAAGGGTTCATTAAATATTTCCATAAATTCCTCACTGTGTGGCTTGTGGAGTCCATCTGGTTTCAACTCATTGATTTTCAAAAGAGTTTGCCAAAGAGTTTATACAAAGTTGAAAAATTCATGAATGAACAGTCCCTGTTTCCAACTAGATTCAGTGTGTATACTGCATACTGAAACCACTCACCTCTTTAATAGAAACTTGCGGCCTTTTGGACACGTCTACCACGCTGTAAGAAGTCTTTCAGTGGTATTGTCCATTTTACTTTATTTTTAAAAGTATATTATTCCAATAATTCAATTTATTTTTCTTTTTTAGTTTTTTGAGTTATCTATAAGTAAAAAGTGTGAATATTTTCGTAACTTACTTTTGTATGTGATAAAATTAATTTTATTGGACTTCAACATAAATTGATTTAACAAAACTCAGTTTAAACGTTTATATCAGACGTAAAACATCACGACCCGCCCACGTGCAGCAACGGAAGAACAAGCCTATAGGCAGTCAGCCATGACTGTCAGCTTGCACTTATGAACAGCTATTTTCTTGTGTCTGTTCAAAATCATTACATTGTACATTGAGTGGAATTCTTCAGAATGTTGTAACGGTTTGTCCTGTTCAGGTTTTATACAAAGCTGCAGGTCATCGTTTCTGGTGTGTAAACTGTTAAGTTTTTTATGTTTTATACACACTAAATTGCCCCACTGTGAAGCTCCAGCTGGTCAGAAGGAGGGATCTGTGAGTGGTTTAAGTTAAGATGTTTCAACATACTGTATACACACTGAAAGACACTACTGTGAAGGTGTTCTGCTTGTGAATTGTTACAGAAGTACAGATCATCTTAATGTTAAATTGTTTTAGTAAGAAACTGTACTGTGAATGTTCTAAGTAAAACTTGAGATGCTGAGGTCATGCATTCTTTTATGCACTAAATACTGATGTTCTTGACTGTTAATACTGTCCAGCTTATTGACACGGTTTGATATGGCTTGTGAAAATGTTTTAATAATATGTATACGGTTAAAAAAAGAAAACTGTACTGTGAAGGTGTTCTACGCAGCACTTTAAAAAGTTGAGGTCATGCATTCCATGCACTAAATATGGATGTTGACTGTTCATACTGTCCAGCTCATTGCCACTGTTTTGATATGGTAATGATTTAATAAAGGTTGGAATTTGATATGTCTTGATTTTTTTGTTATTATGCTAACTAATTATTTTAAGCAGTTTCCATTTTCGGGCAGCACGGTGATGTAGTGGTTAGCGCTGTTGCCTCACAGCAAGAAGGTCCAGGTTCGAGCCCCGTGGCCAGCGAGGGCCTTTCTGTGTGGAGTTTGCATGTTCTCCCCGTGCCCGCATGGGTTTCCTCCGGGTGCTCCGGTTTCCCCCACAGTCCAAAGACATGCAGGTTAGGTTAACTGGTGACTCTAAATTGACCGTAGGTGTGAATGTGAGCATGAATGGTTGTCTGTGTCTATGTGTCCACCCTGTGATGACCTGGCGACTTGTCCAGGGTGTACCCCGCCTTTCGCCCGTAGTCAGCTGGGATAAGCTGGAATAATATACTTTTAAAAATAAAGTAAAATGGACAATACCACTGAAAGACTGAGTAGTGTGAGGCCCACACCAGAGTGACAGAGTTGTCCGCAGTGGTGGCACAAACGGCCTGGCTAAGCTGCCATGGAAGGTCATGGAGTATATGAGCCCTCATATACTCCCTTTGATGCTTGTCTTCAATTGTGGACACTGAGCTTTTAACTATGCTTTGCCAAGTTGCTCTATCCAAGGCATCCCTTTCCCATGTCTAAGCGATAATTCCGGCACTCTTCATGTTCTTCTTCAAGACGTTTTTGTACCTCAGTTTCTGTCCTCCTTGGCTCAGTTCTCCATAGAAAACGGCTTTGGATAGTCACATGTCAGGCATGCACCAGATGTGTCTAGCCCAATCAAGTTGGGAGGCTGTGATACGGGCTTCCATGCTTACTGTATTGGCTCTCCTGAGGACTTCTACATTGGGAACCTTGTCCTGCCATCTTATTTTGAGGATTTGACAGAGGTGTCAGAATTGTAGCCTGGTCAGTTTCTTGAAATGTTTACAGTAGAGCATCATGCATTTGGTGGCGTAAAGCAGAGATGGTAAGACTGCAGTGTTGTATACTTTCAACTTGGTGGTTCTCCTGATGTCATGGCAAGACCATAGTTGCTTTTATAATGCACCAAAGGCTTTAGTGGCAGCTTGAATCCGGTGGTCTACCTCCAAGTCTGATGAGCTTGTGTTGGTAACTGCACTGCCTAAGTAGATGAAACTCTCAGAACTCCACTGACCAAAACAACATTGTTTGACCTTTCCTGTGGCTCAGGTGAGGGTTGATACAGGAGTTTTGTTTTCATGGTATTGATTTTCAAATGGCTTTCAAAGAGGGTTGCAGTTGTGGCAAAGCGACCAACAATTTCCTGCATGTCATACAAATCTGTTGCTACAAAAGAGAGTCATCTGTGTACAGCAGTTCTTACATGCAAATTTGCCGAGTTTTGGTTGAGGACTTGAGTCTGGCAAGATTGAAGCGTTGCCTTCTGATCGAGTCCTGATGTAGACTCCTTTATCTAGGTTAGTGCCCATAGTCTCTAGGACTGCTGTAAGGTAGAGTATAAACAATGTCAGGGCAATAATGCATCCCTGTTTGACAGCATGATTGACAGGAAAAGCCTCACTAATGTCTCCTCCAACTGAAACCTTCCTAGACATGTTCTCATGGAAGAGCTTAATTAGCCATATCAGTATTTCTGGGCATCCATACACTTCTAGTATCTTTCAAAGCATCTCTTGGTCAATGGTGTCAAAGGCCTTTGAGAAGTCTACAAAAACCACATACAGAGGTTGACGTTGCTTGATGGCTTTCTCTGAGAGTTGTCTCAGGCTAAAGATCATATCTGAGGTAGATCTGCCAGCCCTGAAACTGCACTGACTTTCTGGAATTACATCTTCTGTTCTGTTTAGAACTATCTTGGCCAGAATCTTGCCTGCAGTGGAAAGCAGAGATATGCCATGGTGGTTTCCACATTCACGCCTTTCTCCTTTCCTTTTGTAGGTGGTCACAATTAGTGTATCTTTGGAGTCTTGGGGAAGACACATGTTCTCCCAACATGCATTGTGCAGTTTTAAGAGTGCAGCTGTTAGGTTGGGGCCTCCTCACTTCAACACGTCAGCTGGGATGCCATCTTGGCCGGGTGCTTTGCCACAACTAGTATCCTTGAGTGTTTTCTCAAGCTCATCTGATGTGATGGGTACACACAGATCTTTTCTTGTTGGCCTCCTCTCAAGCCAGTGACATGCCTCAGTATTGGCTGACCCTTGCTGGTTTAGGAGATCAGAGAAATGCTCCTTCCACCTTCTTTTTATGTCTTCCAGATTTGTGTGGAGTATACTTCCATCAGCACTTTTCACTGGCGCCACTACATTGTTTCTTGGTCCATAGAGAGTCTTCAGTCCAGTGAATAATCCATGGTAGTCCTTCCTGTCTGCCAGTTCCTGTTGTTCCTCAGCTTTCTTGCACCACCATCTGTCTTTCATGGCTCTGATTTCTCATTGCACTTTTGATTTAATATCTTTGAAAGCTTTCATGCTTTTACCAGAGTTCTCTATAAATTTTACATTTTTCTTCTAACAAAGCTTGGATAGAATCGGCCTGTTCTTGAAACCAGTCTGGTATACTTTTCTTCTGCTGTCCAAGTACATCACTTGCAGTTATGTACACAATATCTTTCAGCCACTGCCACATGTCCTCAACATTTTCTGTGCCTTCTTGATCAGGGGTGTTTTCCTGTAGAGCAGTTGTAATAGCTATTTTGAGTTTGCACTGTGTCTCATTATTCTTCAACTTTATGTCTAGTTTCTTATTTGTTGTGGAGGCTGCTCTCGTGTCTAGGAAATACAAGTCTGAGTCTCAGCTTTGATTCAACCATATAGTTGTCTGTTGAGCATTCAGCTCCTCACATTACCTTTGTTGACAGAATCTCTTTCATGTTGGATCTGCAAGTCATGACATAATCAAGGAGATGTAAGTGTTTAGCACCAGGTGAAGTAATTTTTGTCTGGTTGGCGAAAGTAGGTATTAGTGATGCATAGTTCACATTGAATACAAAAGTTGAGCATGAGTTCACCATTTGCATTCCTATTTCCCTTGCCAAATTTCCTAATAGTACCTTCGTATGTTACGTGATCATTCCCTACTCTTGCACTGAAATCTCCTAGGAGCAGAAGCTTCTCAACTTGAGGTACCCTGTCTACCACATCAGCTAATTCATGATAGAAGGCTTCTTTTTCTTCATCAGGATAGGTCATGGTAGGTGCATATATATTGATCAGGTTTAGGTAATGATCATTCCCTATGGGTACATGTAAACTTATGATTCGCTCAGATATTCCCACTGGTAGTGAAGGCAGTTTGCCAGCTATCTTATTTGAAATGGCAAAAGCTATTCCTACATTTTTTCTGTCTGTATTCCCACGCCAGAAGAAGGTGCATTCGGTCTCTTGCACTTATCCTTGGCCTTCAAGCCTTGTTTGTTGGAGTGCAGCAATGTTGATGTAGCAATCTAGTTACTTCGTGATCAGAGCTGTTCTACGCTCAGGTCTCTTATCATTGTCCAACATGGTGTGGACATTCCAAGTCCCAACTATCAATTTCAATATTCTATCAATTCTTTGTCTTTCTATCGCTATTCTGGAGACCTGCTGGCTGTGGTGAGCAAGCTGGGTAAGGACTGGGTAAGCTTTCTAGGGGCTTCCCTTTCCAGGACAGGCAGTACTCTCTCTCTAAATAGGGTTGCCTGGACAGCCGCAATGCTGCCTCAGCCTGCTGTTATCCAGAGCTTCAGTGAGGCTGCGACCATCAAATGTGAGCCGCCTGTGTGTAAAGTTCCTGCTTGCAACTTCCAGCTTCTTAGACCTGCTGCCATTGCATTTACTCCATCTCCACAGGGCTTTCTTATTCTCCTTTCCTAATGAAACGCCTTGCACAGTAAGGTAAGACAAATGATGTTGTGCCCCCATCATGTTGTCTCTCTGGACCTCCAGACCTGATGCCAAGTGGTGCACAAAAGTGCCACAACCCTGACGGGTATGCAAGTTGCCCTGTAGTGACAACTGACTTGTTGAGTGATGCCATCCATTGGCCATTTGAGTGGCTCTTCCGCATGCCATCTGGTGGTGTGCCATTGACCCTGTTGGGTTCATCTGCCACATTGCACCAAAAAGTGCCCTGCTGCCAGTGCCTTATTGGTGATGTACTATTTATAGCTGGAACACAGGCAGGTGCTACCACTCTGGGTCAGAGTGGACCTGGGAGGGGTAACTCCACTTTCCCTAATACTCAAGTCCTCCCAGACCTGAGACTCACCACCAGTTGCAGTTTAAAGTTATACCAAGGACTAAACTGCTATAAAATAGAATCATAAATGTAGAAAGGAGGTAAAGAACAAAAACAGGAAAAACAATGCCTCTTATTCGTGGAAGTTGTGTACAGTCAAGTCTGATTATAAAATGAGCATACACAAATTAGTTTTCTTTTTTGTCAGTTTCATTGTTGGTTCATCTATATGATCAAACTCATTTCTGGTTATGTTATACATAAATTTAACATAAACAAACAAACAAACAAACAAACAAACAAACAAACAAACAAACAAACAACAACAACAAAAAGACACTGAAACCAAAACAAAAACATAACCCATGTTGCTTGTTGCTGTGGAAACTGCAGCACAAACCATAGAGGGTTTCATTGTGACAGCAATTTATGTTAGTCATTGTCCACTTTATTAGGAACACATGTACACCTGTACATTAATGCAGTTATCTAATCAGCCGATCATGTGGCAGCAGCTCAGTGCATAAAATAATCCAGACACAGGTCAAGAGCTGAATTAAGAAAAAGTGGGCTTCTTAGTTCCAGTGAAAGGAAATTGTAATGCTAGAGCATACAAAGACATCCTATACAATCATGTACCTCCAACTTTCTGGCTACAGTTTGGAGAAGAACCACATATGGGTGTGATTGTCAGGTGTCCACACACTTTTGGCCAAGTAGTGTATATGATTTCAAATCAATTAAGTCAAGGTTTATAGTACTAGTCAAAAGTTTGGACACACTTTCTAATGTTTTTTTCTTTGTTTATATTAATTAAAAGACATTTCATGTCTTAAATTAATGATGGATGTTGTTTCTCTTTACTTAGGTGAGCAGTTCTTGACATAATATGGATTACTACACATGAGAAAGGGGGCTATTTACTGTATTTTTTTTATTATTTACTACTTACTGTTTGATCTCAAACACATTAAGAAGGCAAGAAATTGTGCTACTTAACTTTTGATGAGGCACAGCCGTCAATTGAAAAGCTTTCCAGGTGACTACTTCATGAAGCTGGTTAAGATAATGCCAAAAGTGTGCAAAGTGTCATAAAGGTAAACAGTGGGTACTTTGAAGAATCTAAATTATAAAACTCTTTTCTAAACACCTTTTTTGTTTACCACTTAATTCCATATATGTTCCATATGTTATTTCATAGTTTTGATGTCTTCAGCATTGTTCTACAATGTAGAAAATTGTCAAAATACAGTAAAACTGATGAATGAGTAGGTGTGTCCAAACATTTGACTGGCACTGTATATTTGTTAGTCATCTTATGTATAACTTTAAACACTCAGGATAATGATTATGATATGAACATTTTTCCTTGAATTTTTACACGATTTTCATGAATACCAAATTGAGGCCCGATGTTCATGTTACATTTAGACTGATATACAGTAGGCTTCACATAGAAAACAAATGAGATTGTTTTGGAGTTCTGCAGTGAATTCAGAAAGCACGCCAGTTTCTGGGGTTTTCTCATTAGCTGTAGCTTAGAGCAGTCCACTAGAACACACTGATAGGCCAGTAAATGACCAGTATAATGTATCCCTCTGGTTTCAGACCATTCTTCTATATTAATTAGTTGGCTAAATGTAGGATGGAAAAATTAATGAAAATATTAGGAGACAAGGAAAGAGAGAGAGAGAGAGAGGGAGAGCTTGGCTCTTGACTGACCATTATACTGTTCTTCATGTTCAAAAAATTGAAGCTCATTAAACCATGGTGGTACCTAATAAGCACTAATCCTCTGTTGCACAGGGACATGTGGGAAGGGGGATTATTAAGAAATTGTTTGTTTCTTATAAGGACAGAGAAAAACAAAATAGCTTTGGCCATTTGCCTACAGGGCTCTGTATTAGTCACAAATAGGCCTTGTACCAAAAAAAAAAGGGCCCACTTATAAAGCCTTATGGAAGGACACACACATTGAGTGGTTTTTTTTTTCTTATGGTGTATAAGTCATATAGCAACTTATATGTAATAGGTGAGTCATACTCTGTGCTCAAGCACAATTTATTTGAAAATAGACAAAGAACACAAGATTAAATTCTTTAATTCAATAATATTTACTGTGCATTGACCATAGGAAACTATTTTATGATGAAACAAAATATATAGTGTGCTGTAGCAGTTCCTTTTTCATCAATGTCAGAAGTTTGTGACCATTACCTGATGCTGGCTATCTTCCTACATGGCAGAACATACTGCATACATATATAACCAGTGTTTATGTTGTTAGCTAACATTACAGTGTCTTGAAAAAGTATTCATCCCCCTTGGTGTTTGTCATGTTGTGTTTCATTACAAGCTGGAATTAAAATGGATGGGGGGGGGGGGGGGGTTAGCACCATTTGATTTACAAAACATGCTTAACACTTTAAAGGTACATTTTTTTTATTGTGACACAAACAATAATTAAGATGAAAAAAACCCCCAGAAATCTGGAGTGTGCATAGCCCCCCCCCCCCCCCCAAAAAAAAGTCAATACTTTGTAGAGCCACCTTTTTCTGCAGTTACAGCTGCAAGTCTCTTGGGGTATGTCTCTATTAACTTAGCACATCTAGCCACTGGAATTTTTGCCCATTCCTCAAGGCAAAACTGCTCCAATTCCTTCAAGTTAGATGGGTTGCATTGGTGTACAGCAATCTTCAAGTTATGCCACCAATTGTCAATTGGATTGAGGTCTGGGCTTTTCCAAGACATTTAAATGTTTCCCTTTAAACCACTCCAGTGTAGCTTTAGCAGTATGTTTAGGGCCATTGTCCTGCTAGAATGTGAACCTTCATCCCAGTCTCAAATCTCTGGCTGACTCAAACAGGTTTTTCCCCAGAATTGTCCTGTATTTAGTGCTGTCCAGCTTTCCTTCAATCCTGACCAGCTTTCCTGTCCCTACAGATGAAAAACATCCCCACAGCATGATGCTGCCACCATCATGTTTCACTGTAGGAATGGTGTTCTCAGGGTGATGGAAAGTGTTGAGGCGTTTCCCATGATGGCCAAAAAGTTCAATTTTAGTCTCATCTGACCAGAGAATCTTCTTCCATATGTTTGGGGAGTCTTCCAAATGCTGTTGGGCAAACTCCAAACATGTTTTCTTGTTTTTTTTTTTCTTTAAGCAATGGATTTTTTCTGGCCACTGTTGACATGTGTGAATATTATATGCCATCAATTGTTTAAATTGCACAGGATACTTTTATTTTGTATTATGAGGGGAGCCAATAATGTGCATTGTTAAGGTCACGTGATATGAAGGTATAAAACTGTGTGTGCACAGCAATAAATTATCTTTGCCTGGACTCCCACAGCAGCGAGTTATGCATGTTTACTTCGTATAGTTTAATTCCGTTATCCCTGAGTTTGCACGAGTCTCCGTGCGATAGGCTACTCTGGTAACAGGTTATGGGCCCAGAAGTGCTCAGTGAGGTAATGAAGAACTTTGTCGGAAAGTTTTGCATGCAAGTTGCCAGCTATTAGCCACCTAAGCGAGCCAAGATGGCGAACAGAACCGAGAGGAGGATCATGGACAGATCGAGCAGCAGCTGCTGGTCTCGACTAGTTTTCGATGGAGATGAAAAGAATTACGAGTTGTGAGAAATGAAATTCTTAGGGCATCTCAGACTTCAAGGGCTAAGAGATACGATTCTCGAGGAACCTGATGAAGAAGCGGATGAGGCAGAAGAAGAGGCAAAAAACGCAGATGCATATGCTGAGTTAATACAGTTTCTGGACGACAAGAGCCTATCGCTTGTTATGCGAGATGCAGCTGACGATGGTTGGGCAGCATTACGGATTTTAAGGGACTATTATGCTGGCACAGCACAGCCGCGAATAGTTAGCCTTTACACAGAGCTGACTTCATTACAGAAGTTGAGCAGCGAAAGCGTCACCGAATACATTATTCGCGCAGAGACTGTGATGACTGCTTTGAGGAATGCTGGTGAAGAGTTGAGTGATGGGCTACTTGTGGCGATGGTCTTGAAAGGATTGCCTGAATCGTTCAAACCATTTACCATTCACGTAACCCAGCGAGATGACACCATGCCTTTTGCCGAGTTTAAAACAAAGTTGAGAAGCTACGAGGATACCGAGAAAATGCGCACTACAGCCACCGAGGACAACGTGATGAAGGCGCGAGTACAGCCAGGCGGGAGATCCAGAGCATATGCAAGTAATCGGGGAGCTGAAGTGAATGCGGATATAGTGTGCTTCAAGTGTGGACAGAAAGGACATAGGGCAAAGGGCTGTTCACGCAAACAGTGGTGCAATCACTGTAGAAGCAACACACACCGAGATGGCAACTGCAGAAAGAAACAGCTTGGAGATGTAACGCGACAAGCTTCAGATGGACCAGAGAACAAGGCGTATGCATTCCTGATGAGCGACAGAGAAGTTGAACCAGCGACAGCCTACCAGTCCGGTCGTGGTGTGAAAGAGAAAGTCCTGATGGTGGACACGGGGGCGACCTCACATATCATTACGGATATAGCCAAATTCAAGAAGTTCGACCCGAGTTTCCAGCCTACAACGCATTGTGTGGAGTTGGCTGATGGCACTCGGAGCAACGGAATCGCGAAGAGTAGAGGAGATGCGGAGGTGTGCTTGATCGACAGCGGAGGCCGCTGCCACAACGCGACGCTGAGACAGGCACTCTTCATCCCTTCATATCCGCAGGACATTTTTTCCGTTAAGGCAGCTACAGCGAGTGGAGCAACAGTCATCTTCAAAGAGAAGAACAGCCTGTTACAGGACAGAGACGGTACCAAATTCCACATTCACGAACTGAACAAACTCTACTACTTACAGACTGTGAATGGTGAGTGTGATGATGATCAGTGTAACGGGTGTTATGACATGCAAACGTGGCATGAAATTCTAGGCCATTGTAACTACAATGATGTACAGAAATTGCAGAATGTAGTTGATGGTATGACAATCAGGGGGAAAGTAGACAAGTCTACGTTATGATGTGATGTGTGTACCCAGGGGAAATTTACCCAAAGTAGGAGCAGAAAGCCTGATGCTAGGGCTACAGCAGTTCTGCAATTAGTGCACACAGATTTAGCCGGTCCAATTGACCCGGAGTCCCGTGATGGATATAGGTGGGCAGTTTCATTCACTGATGATTATTCCAGTGCTGTGTTTGTGTATTTTCTGCGAAATAAGAGTGACACTGTACAAGCAACTGAGAAATTCCTAGCTGACATGTCCCCATATGGGAAAGTTAAATGTATCAGATCTGACAATGGTACAGAGTTCATGGGGAAGGATTATCAGGCATTGCTTAGCAAGAATGGAATTAGGCATGAGATGTCAGCACCCTATTCGCCCCACCATTATGGAACAGCAGAGCGAACCTGGAGGACATTGTTTGATATGGCCAGGTGTATGCTTATCGAGAGCGAGTTACCTAAGAACTTGTGGACCTATGCAGTACAGACTGCAGCTGTAGTGAGGAACAGGTGCTTCAGCAACCGCACAAAGCAGACACCGTACTTCATGCTCACAGGGAAACAGCCTAATATCTCAAGAATGCAGAAATTTGGGGCTGAGTGTTATGTTTACAAACAGGACAAGAAAAAGCTTGATGCCAGGTCTGAGAAGGGAGTTTTTGTTGGATACGACAAAAATAGTCCAGCCTACATGGTTTATTACCCAGAAAGTAGGAAAGTGCAGAAGCATAGGTTGGTGAAGTTTGTTCCCAAGACGAGAATAGAGCAGCAGACACAGACTGACATGACACCAGATGACGATGACTTGGAGGTGTCGATTAGACTTAACAGAACCAGACAGAATGCCGATGAGAGAGTCGGACAGACTGAGACCCAAAATCCAGTAACAGAACCTGAGGCCAGTAGCCAAGCGCAGCCAGTTCAGACTGAGGAGAGGCATAACCCTCCCAGAGAGAGGAAGAAGCCAGGTTATCTAAGTGATTATGTTACTGATGACAAGCTACTGATGAGCATAGACTACTGTTACAGATTGGTGTGTAATGTGCCCCTGACATTCAGGGAAGCAGTAGCCTCCAATGAATCTAAAGAGTGGATTGATGCGATGCAGGATGAGATGCAGTCATTAAGAGAAAATGACACGTTTACCCTAACCAGCTTACCTGAGGGAAAGGAGGCAGTGGGGGGTAGATGGGTCTACGCCATTAAGAATGATGTTGATGGGTCAAATAAATACAAGGCACGTTATGTAGCCAAAGGATACAGTCAGAAGATGGGGGTGGATTATGAGGAGACATTTTCTCCTACTGCAAACCTGACTAGCATCCGGGTGTTAATGCAGAAGGCGGCCCAAGAAAACTTGATTTTGCATCAGATGGATGTCAAAACAGCATATCTGCATGCACC